>NC_057810.1:95732851-95885504 GCF_018294505.1 Triticum aestivum
AAATATCTGGCGGCCCCAATTCCAGCCCTGCAAAATCTCTCTTCTCCACCGTCCCCTTCCGCGCCCAGATTGCTCAAATCCCTAATTCGCCGCCATCCCTCGAATCACCCCTCGTCTCGTGTCTTTCCCCACCGTTCCCCACCTCTGTGCCGGACGACGATGATGAAGATGATGGTCGCGCTTCACCACCGCACCGGAGCTACCTCATCTATGCCCTTGTCTGCCGCACCGGGTGGTCCACCAACAACGTCGGCCGCCGCAACCGACATGCCTCAAAGACAATGAGTTCCACCGCATCAGGTGTGCTTCACCGACGCCGTCTCCCAGCTCACTGGGGCTACTTCATCGAGCACATCGTCGCACCTCCGCCCCCCGAGGTCGTTGGGGCTTCACCAACGGTCTCGTCCACCGCATCGTAGCGCTCCACTGTCACTCAGGATCTGCATCCGTGCGCGGCCAACCAACGCTAGTGCATTGCCCTCAACAACTCTGAAGTGACCCGCACTCTAGCTAGGCGAGCATGCCCAAACACCGGCCCGAACCAGGTATCCACACATCACTCTCTTGTGCATTGTTCCGACGATGTTTGGATATCCTTTCACTTCTCTCTTAGCTTACACGCCTATGCAACTCTGACTTTAACTCTTATTTCTTTTGGAGATATCGTCTAAAACAAGCAAATCCATTTTTAGCAAAGCATGACGGGGCTACGGGATCTAGTACACATCCTGCACACCCGTATAACCTTGTAAGTATCTGTCCTCCGGTACAACATCAAGGTCGATTCCTCTTATTTGATCAACCATTCGCCATGTCAAATATGCAAAGGGGGATGCAAGGAGCACAAGGCCTGCACATCCAAGCAAGTGGTAACATGGACTTGTACATGGAACATCCCAAGCGCAATGAGAGCTGCAGCGAGCCTGTACAACGAGCTAGCGTAAGTCCCTGCATTTCATTTAATTCGTACTGGCATTCGTATATGATTTGTGTGAAGTGGCTGATCCACAAATTCAAGTTACCAGGGGCGAACATTTAACTTAAAAAATACGAAGGCACTTGCACTCCGGAAATCAACATAACTTGAGAAATGTGAAGCTACATGCACTGTGAAAACCAGCTAATGATCCAAAGTAGTTCAGATTATAAACACTAAATGATGCAAGCACCAAAAAACACAAAATACAACATGGTGTACAAGGACTACAAACATGGTCTGTACCTGCCTGAATTATTCATTCTCTGGCTGAAAATATCAAAGTGTAATTGCACGTATAACCAGTGCGCAAACTGCATATCAATATATCTATCCTGCACAAGTATGCCAATAGTTTCAAACAACAGAATAGAAAAGTATTTATGCTATGTTTTCATGATACGGGGACTTTCTGGTAGATGGCCTCGATGTTTCCTCAAGCTATGAAAATGCACTATAATTTGCTTGTCAAAAATGCCTGCAAATCTCTGTCTCTCTCAACATAGTAGATCATCATTAGACACTAAATCCTTCAATGAGCTTGCAAAATGCTTGCATTAGATCCCTCATTAGACACTATATGTTCATCACCAGGAGCATGTAAAATGTTTGCATCAAATCCTTCATTAGCAGTCTGTTCATTAGACACTTTAGGCTCAAGAACAACATGAGCTTGTATGTTTGCACCGGAAACTTGATTAGATACATCAGATTCAGTCAGTTCAATATTGATTGGGGGAGTTATAAAATAAGTAGAAATTGGTTTCATTTTCTCATAGATTCTCTACATACAAGTAGTTTTACAACACCGTCAGGTTGAACTATTGGCCAAAAATTGAAGAGTTGAATTAGATATAATCAGGGATGTGATGTACCTGCTCATTGCGCATGCTACTCTTGCAAGCTGCACTGTCCGTTTGTGCAAGCTCGATGCCATGCCCATGCTGCTGCTGCTGCCTCCCACGCAGGCTACACCCAGGGTTGGATCTTCATCTTCCTGTCCTTCCATTTGCCTGAAGCCCGGCGACCGCCCTCCAACGAGGGCGCGAGGAAGTGCTGTGTCAGTCTGTCCAGCAGCGGCTAGGTTAGGAGCGAACCAGACTGGAGGCTGGAGCGAATGAATTGGGATTTTTCCTGCTGGCTATCGATATGGGAGGCGCTCGTTTGGGCCGCGAGCCTTCTATAGGGCCTGCCTTGCACTTATGTTATTGGCCCATCCAAATTGAAACATTTTTCTTCATTTTTTACATTGCCTGCTCGTGCGTTGGGACGAACAAAACTAGCATGGGCCAACCTGGACGACTCAAACTAGGTGCACACTTTCCAGCCACCTGAGGCAGCCGCCCATACCAGCCCCTATGGTGGCGTCGACCCTTTTTGCGTGTATGATTGGATAGTGAAAAATATTCCAGTGGCGCTTTTTATTTACCCACAGAATGGTTGAATTACTTGTTTCTATGAACTGAGTTCGCCAATAATGTGAAGGATGTCAGTCTTTTCATCCTATTGTAGATTTCTTAGATCTCGATATGCCAAAAGTAATCGCATGAAATATATACAGTAAAAGCCAGTGTGATGTGTTTGGCTACAACTAGTCTGACTACACGTCCTCATATAACATATCAAGGACGCACCATCTTACCAGATTAACCATTAAACTTACCCATGCAGTGTGGGAAGAAAGAAGTATTGGGACTGTGTATCCAAGCAATTGATGCCATGAACTCCTTTGTACAACCTTGTAAGCGAAAAAGAAGTTGCAGTGTGCCTGTACAAAGAACTAGTGTAAGTTCAGTTACCTGCTTCTCGGAATTTTAGTTAGCGACTTATTGCAAAATTGTTCAATTAAGTTGCTTGGCTTAATTTAGTTTTCTACTGATTAGATAATGGCACATCCTATTAATCATATTGTAGACTGCGCCTATCTATGTGTTTGATACTTATTGTTAAGAATTACCTGTTTGCCTTAACTTAAATATCTACTTGTTTGTTTAACTGCTTTGCTGCTGCAACAGCGGGTTACAATGATGTTAATAACTACTCCCTCCGTCCAATAATATAGGACGTTTTTTGACACTAGCATAGTGTTAAAAAATGTCTTACATTATGGGACGGAGGGAGTACTTTTCAGGATCCAATTGAAACTCTCTAATTCCTTGTTTGTTTAACTGGTTTGCTGTTATAACTCCCAGTTGAGATGTTTTGCTAACTTCAACTTTTCTGAATCCAATCGGAACTTTAATGGCAAAACAGGTTAGCCCAAGATCAAAGAGCGAGGTCCCCATGGACGCTGCATCATCCCAATCGTGCATTATGAATTGCCAACTGCTGATTCTCTAGAGGCTAAACTAGTGGTAGAAAGAGATTCTGCTTCTGCACTTAGAGATGAAGTTGACATGTTGAGGAAGCAAACAGCACAACCACAAGCAGTACTCAAGACAACCATTAAATATTTGGTGGATTTCAAAACGAAGCAAGATGAGACTGACCAGATTGTTAAGGTCCTAAAGGAAAAAAAGAAATTAAATTCCTACTTGGTAAATCATAGGTGAAATGTTCTTTCCATAGTTGAATAACCTTTGTGTTGTCTATTCATGTAATCAATCAAACCATTTGTTTTAGAGATCATGTAATATTTTTTTTGTTTTTTGGTTTGTAATTTTATTTGAGCACAAGTCTGTATTAATTGATAAGACTCGGAGAAATTTCATTTGGATTGCTATGCCAGACCTACAAATATGCCAACCAGGCTGAATGTGCATTAGCAATAGTAGTAGTATAGATGGACCATAAGTGGCATGCATCGGAAAGGGCCGAGATGCTGGCTAAAAAAAGATGCTGTTGTTGCCAAAAAAAAGTACAACGGCCTGGCTTATGTATGTTAGTTGATATTATTGATCCATATACTCTATAAGTGTTTATATGTCTGTTAGTTCTGTACATTCTTGGTTGATTGACTTGGTATTTGAATCATGATACATTGCTTGTGTACATATCTAAATGGGAGTACACATTATGCTGTGTGTGACATTTGAGTTGGACATGAAGTGTTCCAAATATTCGAATTCACCTTAAACTGGATACTAGTTTCTGAATTTGAGTATCGGCATTTGTAAACCATATTCATATATGACAGTGGAATACATCTTTGTCGTCCTTTTGAAGATATATAAAAACACATAGAACGATTTATAAAGATTCATATAGGAATACAAAATGGATTCAAATTTAGTTGCCAGGGTAAACGTGGATGCTTATTGTCCCAAAATTTGAAAGAAGCTGCAAAATGTCCACTCCCACGTCGGCTGCCCGAAGCCAAGTGTTTGGGAGATGGAAATTACTGTCTACCCATTACACGGACAATCCATCGGCCCGATTTCCACTCCTCTAAATAGGGGTAGGTTAGTAACTTCAATTAGACGTGACACGACCGCCTCTGAGCCCATTCCGACACAGTGGGCGTCAAACATGGGAGGCAAAACACATTTGATTCAAGCTCGTCCGAAAGACCTCTGTTTCTCCCTCCATTCCCCATTCGTACACGGTGGGCGGCAAAACAAACTTGACTCGGCCGAAATCGATGTAGGCAAATATTTTCAATAGGGGCACGTTTGTAACTTCACTCAGACGTGACACAACCTCCCTACCTGTTAG
This sequence comes from Triticum aestivum, assembly GCF_018294505.1. Lineage (NCBI taxonomy): Eukaryota > Viridiplantae > Streptophyta > Magnoliopsida > Poales > Poaceae > Triticum > Triticum aestivum. The sequence goes on from NC_057810.1 coordinate 95,737,482, forward strand.
CCTCGTTCATACACCGTGGGCGCCAACCATGGGCGCCAACCACCCTCTCCTCGCCCGAAATCGCTCTGGGCAAATATTGGCGAGATGTGAGATTACCGTCCTATCGCCAACCGACGAGACGTCCAAATTTTAAACGGGGGCTAAGTTCGTAACTTTCCCATATTTCAGACAGGCGTGTCCCAAAAACATGGTTCCCCGTACCTCTCCCTCCATTTTCCCATTCATACACCGTCCGCGCTAGAACACCCCATCCCCACACCAGCCTCCGTCTGCCACCCCATCTATCGCCGCCGTCCTCCATCACATCCATCGCCACTGTCCTCCACCATGCCAGAGCGCCTACCAAGACCGCGTCGTCCACTGCTAGAGATGGACGTTTCTCATCCACTACAACGGACCAAACCTTGCATCACGTCCTCTTGCTTCATCGGCGCCATCGTCCTCTTTGTCGGGGCCGCTCACACGACCTTCTCTTCCACCACAACGGGACTTATCCCCCGATACACCCGTCTACCATCGCAGATCTGCTTCAATGCCACCGACAGCCATCGCACCCACGATGCCTACACGGTGCCGCAAGAGAGGTGGTACTTCATATCTCCTCAACTTTTTGATCTCAACCAGAAAATAGATCTTAACTTGGTTACTCTACTTTCTTTTCAGCTCTTAGAATTTAGTTCTTAGTCCGAAGCAAACAATGGATGCTAAATATCATTTCTCCGGTTTGTAGCTTCAAATCTGCCATGGCGCAGCCATAATACGGTTTAATTGATCATGCTTAGGGTTTAATTGATCATGTTGGTTCTGTGGTGGTTTCTTTAATAGAAATCGGAGGGAAAACCCTCTTTTGCTAAAAAAATATGCTTAGAGTTTCCCCCTTTTATGATCACTATATCATCAGAATACGTGCTTCGTGTCATAATAACACTGCTCCATAATCAAGCTAAACAAGCTTAGATGTTCAAATACGAATCTGATATTATTAAAACAGAGTTGTTTAATTGGTCAGCTAAATGTTCCTAATTTAGTATCGAAAATGCATGTTCACACTCGGGTGTGTATCTCTACAGGGTGCCCACGGTGGGCCGGCCCACCCTGGGATTTTGGGTTGTCCCAGGCCCCGATTCCCCTCTGTTCTGCTGCGCGCTTCTGTTCTCTACTCGCCCCCAGCCGCCTGCCTCGCCGGCGACTTGCCGTCCCCGGACGACATGACTCTAGGAGGAGACGCCGGACTAACAGGAGGCCAGGAGCCGCTCGCCCAACAGCGTCACCATTGCCCGAGCGCGCCGCCGTGCCTACCTTCCCAGTCCGTTCAGGGCTCAGTCGTGCAACAACCACCAAGCCAACCCGATTTATCCTGAGATACGTCCTCAACACTCAACAGCCACTCCTCATCACCCATTTTCTAATTGATTCATTACTCATTAGGCAGGACTGTCATTAGGGTTTGTTGTGTGCTCAGTGCTACCTACACTTAATGGTTCAGATGTATTTCTATAATCTTTAGTACCTCTAAAGTTCACAGGGTTTTCAAAATTCCGGCCCTCGGAACAGAAACTAGTCATTTTGGATTGTTGGTCATTGTAACATTGACCCAGATTACTACTGCAAGCCAGGTTTGTTGACAATTTTACTTGTCTTTCTTACTCATTCGATATAATATCCAATTATTCACGTCGATTAGTTGCAAACAATAAGTGCTAGACAAACTTCTTCATTCAGATTTTGGACGGTCTCTTACTGCAGTTACAATTCTGCATACTTGTCCTAATAAGCTCACAAGTAAATGATTGATTCACTACATCTATGCTTGCCTTATCATATTTGTTGTCAATATTCTTTTAGGGTGGACCACCCTGTTTCTAAATACTGGAACCATAGATCTGAGTGAATAGTATTTCTCTATGTGATCTCTTCCATCATGTGTGGGTAACGAACACTGCATTGTATAGAAAGAAAGTGCCATTTCCAGCTTTTACATAGGTTTTGATCTTTTACATGGAATACAATCTGCCTACTTGCTTTGTGTCGCACTACCAACACTCCACCCTTGAAGCTAAACATTACGCCACTCATAATTGCTTAGTTTATTTGTTCAAATATGAATTTCATATGATTCTAATGTTCCTACTTCAGTTTTGAAATGTGTGCCTGCCTGTTATAGAGACATAAGGGGTTTGTATTTCTATGTGTGGTCTGGTCAACATGGTTGGGGAGGTGAATTTTGCATATGCAGGGGTTTATAGGGAGACACTCTCTGAGTTGAGTCCGCAATGCATTCCATAAATAATCTGACTACTTTTTATGTTTTCATGAATCTTAGATTCTGAACAGCATCATAATGATTATGAGCTTGCGCGCATGAAAAGAATAAAGCAGAACAATGCCATGGCTGTCAAACTTGGCATTAAGGGACTGAAATCAAGTCTGGATGCAATGCAATGCAAATGCTCTCCACCTACAGGTTCATGCTCAGAATATGATCCTAACAGTGATTCTGAGCTAGAGGGAGACCTAAGTCAATGTAGCTCCCTAGTGGAGGAGTTAGAGGAAGATGCCCTATCTTATTCACCCATCAAGGTACTTGCTCTAACTTTCCAAGGTTACATTGCTCGCACATATCTTGCAACTGATGCTTTGCATTGCTTCTACTTTGTTGAACTGCCATTAGCTTAGTTTACACATCGTGTATGTGAATACGCCCTCCCTATCCATTTTCAGTACTTATTCCATCTGTCATCATACCATATTTATCCATTCAAATGTTGTTCTTGTGTGTCAGACATTCAAAAGGAAGAGGGCGATTGCTGATCGTGGAGGAGCACAAGCAAAGTATTTGGAAAAGGTAGTGGCACCTGATAAATCAAATAGCCCATTAGGTGTAGTTGCAATATCACCTGACCCACAAAATAACCCAACTCTAGCATACTCTAGTCGTACTACACTGGTCATTTCTGATGCCCCAACTCAGCAGACTCCAACTGCAGCAAACAGTATGATTATGCCCGTTGACATAGCACCAGCTGTACGACACAAAGGCCCCATTCCAGCAAAGAGTACACAAAATCCAGTTGCCAAATCCCTTTTCGAACCAGAGAGAGCCCCAATTGCAACAAATAGGACCCCTATTCCATTTCTTCCCAGTTTAGAAGACGAAGCTTATGTTGTTGTCAGGAACTTTGTGTGCATCTTTCCTTCATGGAAAGATTATACCGCAGACACAGACCAATTTCCAGTCTTCCTCCACAACTTACGCGTAAGTAATGTGCTAATGTTATTCATGGTCATTACTGCATATGTTTCTGCTGACAGAAGACACATGATTTCATTCTTTTAAATAGGCGAGGAGCAAACTGGATTGTGATGACGAGCAAGAGTTGGTTGCACTTTTCAAGCACTCGTTGATGAAGTATCGTTCCTACCTGAGGCAAGCACACTTCAATGGCAAGCATCTGAACAAAATTTCTGTAAAGTCTCCGGTGCTACATTTATCCGACAGTGACTGGAATAACCTTGTTACACATTGGTCTCGGCTGTAGCGTAAGGTACTGTCTATGATATCACATCACAATTTGAACTACATTTCTGCATTTGCCTTAATGTCTCACTTGTACGAAAACTGTTAGCAGAAGAACATTCGTTCTCAAGGGACCACAGAATCTCGCAACTATATTGCACACTGCATTGCTCTCGTGAGTACCTCTTGCCCTGTATGACCATACTTACTTTCATAGCTGTTTGATTATGTAGCATCACTGCATATGTTAGCCTTGTAATCGCCCATTTGGTGGACATTATAAGATCCGTATGGACTCTTACACAAATTTAGAATCAACCCAATGCTTTTGAAGAGGTTTAGCTCTGCAGTCCTCTTGTAAGGACTAAACGTGGTCTATCACTGTACTTACATTAACAGCTACTCCCTTCGTCCCATAATATAATAACGTTTTGTACAGTACACCAGTGTTCAAAACACTCTTGTATTATGGGAAGAGGGATTGGTTCATTTTGTAACATTCTGCATCTTATCTCCCTCGCCCACCATTTACTAAAAAAGATCACATCTATATTTAATCTTACCAACAAGTAGAATACACAGACAATGCCAGTGTAGAAGTGTAGCCCATTGCTCTTGTCAGTACATTTTGTCCTATAACGCTTGTACTTCCAGGGATTGGTAGTTGATTATGTAGCATCAATCTGCATCTTATCTTCATTATCCTCTATCCCTTCCAGTATTATCATATCTATAATTACTCTCTACAAAATGTAGAGTACAGGCAATGCTTATGAAGAAGATTCTGTGTTGAAATTCTTGAGTTATCCTTCCCTTGACATGGAGAAGGGCATTATAAAGCCGGTGTTAACTGTTAATGTAAGTCAGTCCTTCTAAAGCCTTTATCCTCAACTGCTGTTTAATTTGCTCATACTCCCTATCGTTTACTGCTGTTTAGTTTGCTGTTTGTACCAAAATGCATGTTCGTAAGAACCGTAAGTTCTAAGTTTTACTTGTAAAACCAAATTTCTTATTCATACCATGCACATTACTTAATACTCCCTATATGTATGCTTGGTTTTGTGGATCTATAATCCAGTGTGTGGTGAAGCAGCCCATGTTTGCACCTTGCCATCTCCTGTTTTATCTTACTGATGTGGCTGATGATATGAACAACATGCCATGCACATTATCCAAAATAGATACAATGATTTTCTTTGCTCTTCATCTATGCTTGTTATGTTGACATGGTAATCCAGTAGTGTGGTGAAGCTCCCCGCATTATGAACAATGCCAAATTATGCTATTGATATTTTGAACTTACTCTTTATTTTCTAATTTGAAATTGGATAGAATTGACAGAACAATTATCATCTTTGTTTATACACGTGCAAAACCTGTCATCTCTCTGCTTTGTTTCAAGGTGATATGCCTGATGGCATGCACAAGTCTGCTAAAGGCTGTGAGACAAACCCAACATATATTGCAGCAAAGAAGGCAAAACATCTTGAAGATAGCGAGACAACCCCAAAGTCTTGTCTTGATGTAGTTTTAAGTTACTTGAGACTAACAGTCAGACAAGCTCACAGAATTTGTTGTCTGGATCAGTTTGGCTTCTTCCGTCCCAAGTTCTAGCAGAAAGGAATTCTGCAACTCAACTTCGACTTCAAGTCCTATCTCTAAGAAAGATTGCGAAGAACACCAATGAGAACCTCATCGCTAAATAGCTACACCTAGAAGCTATGACCGACATGCTAGGCCGGTCTCACAGCCTTGCTCAGCAGCTTGCGCAGCAGTTCCCCCGCAAGGCTAACCTTTCCTGAACTGTCTTGGAAGTGGTCTCGGTTCAGTATTATTTTGTTACCCTGCAATGGTGCCCAGTTTTTGTAGTCTGCTTCTTCGTTGCGCTTTATGATCACTGGTGGCGAACTTCGATGCCCAGTGGATGTAATATACCTTAAATCCTTTATTGTATAGTGTAGGTTTATTCTTAGTTACTATGCCGTAATTTCTTTATTGTGTAGAGTAGGTTTGTTCTTAATTCCTACTAGTTACTGCCATCATTCGCTATCTGAAAAAAAAATCAGATGTAGTCGACCAGGCCGAAACATTCGATAACGGGCCAGGTTTTTAGCGTGCCACAATTCGACCGGCCTGTGTCTTTCTTGGGCCCGAATGATTGGGGCCTTCACACATTGCGCCAGGCCCAAACTTACACCGACCTATATTTTAGTTGGGCCTTTTGTCGACCCAGCGCTTAGTTCGGCCCAGGTAGCATTGGGCCATTAACAGGCTGAATATTGTACTGGCCTGTTACGGCCGAGATGAAACCACTGGCCTTTAGCAGGCCAAAATGCATGTTAGTCCACAATTTTCACTAGTCGTCGACGGGCCTTCAGCAGGACGAAATGTAGACCGGGCCGTTATGGGCCCAGTTAGCTCACGGGCCGTTACCAGCCCGAAACATATCTCCTCCAATGGATGGGCGATATCTGGCCCACTGACGAGCTGACAGGTGTTCCCTTCGGCCAATCAGAATTTTACACGTGGAAATTTCCCATTGGTCGGGGCTGTTAACGGGTTATCGGATCCAAAACCCGCCCCGATAGCTTAACGGCGTTCCGTTACGGTGGATGCCACGTGTCGGTCACCCTTGACGAAAGTACTTCTGTGACGCGCGATTTATCGTCATGGAAGTGGACACTTCCGTGATGATAATTTTAGTAATGTCATGGAACACTTCTACGACAGCACAAGTATGACTATCTTGATTCTGTCATAAATTTGTCATGGATGTACATGCATGACAAAAAACGCGACCTACTGTGACAAACACGTATCATCACGGAAGTGTATTTTTTTGTAGTGAATAGCTAGGATGGATCAACTATATGCCACGTATTGCACGTGCAACTCTAATCTGACATCGCTCATACAGTTTGTCTTATTTGCCACATATCACTATGCCGACCTCTGCTCGCGTCCCTCGGCAAGCTCTGCTCGTTGTTAGGTGCCGTAGCATGCTGTGCTCGCTGTTAGGCACCACGGCGCGCTTTGCTCGCGTCCGTCGACATGCTTGAGTTGTGGACAACTTTTCCTTGCGTGTTCAACTGCTATATGCATATATATGGTTGCTCGCTGAGGGAGTCCTGGATTAGGGGGTCCTCGGACAACCGGACTATATGCTTATGCCGGACTGTTGGACTATGAAGATACAAGATTGAAGACTTCGTCCCATGTCCGGATGGGACTCTCCTTTGCGTGGAAGGCAAGCTTGGCAATTCGGATGTATAGATCTCCTTCTCTGTAACCGACTCTGTGTAACCCTAGCCCCCTCCGGTGTCTATAAATCGGAGGGTTTAGTCCATAGGACAAGGAACAACAATCATAATCATAGGCTAGCTTCTAGGGTTTAGCCTCTATGATCTCATGGTAGATCAACTCTTGTAATACTCATATCATCAAGATCAATCAAGCAGGAAGTAGGGTATTACCTCCATCGAGAGGGCCCGAACCTGGGTAAAAATCGTGTCCCCCGCCTCCTGTTACCATTATCCTTAGACTCACAGTTTGGGACCCCCTACCCGAGATCCGCCGGTTTTGACACTAACATTGGTGCTTTCATTGAGAGTTCCACTGTGTCATCGCGATAAGGTTTGGTGGCTCCTTCAATCATCAACAATGATGCGGTCCAGGGTGAGGTTTTCCTCCCGGGATAGATCTTCGTATTCGGTGGCTTTGTACCGCGGGCCAATTCGCTTGGCCGTCTGGAGCAGATCGACAGCTATGCCCCTATTCATCAGGTCAGGTTTGGAAACTTGAACTACACAGCCGACATCCAAGGAGACTTGATCTTCGACGGATTTGAGCCAACATCAGGAGCGGAGAACAGTCACGGCGAGCATGACTTAGATGTGCCATCGGACAGTGCTCGGGATATCGCACCTGCGGCTGCCCCGGCCTTCGACTCGGAGTAGATCATGCCATCCGAGGATGGGTGGATGGACCCCGTCGCGTATGCCGCACACTCACCGGTGCTGGAGCTGAACACAGACTTCACCTCCAAAGAGATGTGTGTCGTCGGACCCTCGAACTCGTCTCCGGCCATAGGTTCCGAACCGCATGCGCCCGTGCCCATCGAATCTGATTGGGCACCGTTCATGGAGTTTACCGCTGCGGAAATCTTTCAGCACTCACCCCTGGGCGATGTGCTAAATTCCTTGAGGTCTCTCTCTCTCTCTATCAGGAGACTCTTGGCCAAACTATGTCCGGCTTGAGTGGGAAGCGGATGACGAAGAAATTTGTTCCCTACCCACCACCCATTTAGTAGCCGTTGTCGATGACTTAACATACATGCTCAACTTTGACTCTGAAGACATCGACGGTATGGACGATGATGCCGGAGAAGAACAGGAACCACCGCCCATAGGGCGCTGGACAGCCACCTCATCATATGATATATATATATGGTGGATACACCTAAAGAAAGCAATGGAAATAAGGCAATGGAGGATAATCCTTTCAAGAAGCAATCTAAGCACGGGCGTCATCGGCGCCGCTCTAACCCTGCCATAGCAAAAATAGCGATACCGGCACAAGAGACGATGATGCCGAAGACGAAAACAACCCTGCCCAGCTAAGCACTGAGCAAGCCGGACAGGAGGATGGGCAAACTAGCCCAGATAAACAGGCAACGGATGGAGACTTGGAGGAAGACAATTATATGCCTCTCTCCGAAGATGAGGTGAGCCTCGGTGATGAAGAATTTGTCGTGTCTGAGGATCCCGTCGAGCAGGAGCGCTTCAAGCGCCGGCTTATAGCCACTGCAAAAAGCCTGAAGAAAAAGCAGCAGCAGCTTCAAGGTGATCAAGATCTGCTAACAGATAGATGGACTGAGGTCCTGGCAGTCGAGGAATACGGACTCGAGCGCCCAACCAAAAGTTACCCGAAGCGCAGGTTGCTACCTCAACTCGAGGAGGAGGCGCTAGAGCCTACACTACCAGTGCAGGACGAGGCTGACCGGTCACCTCATGGCCGAGACAAAGCGGCGTATCAGCACGAACAACCGCCCGCACCCCTCCGCCAATCAAACAAAAATACTAAGGCCCGGGGCTACACGCAGGATCTGTGAGATGTATTGGAAAACAAAGCAGGACAGTCAAGATCGATCTACGGATCACGGGGGCGTGCCACAACATGTGAGGACGACCGTCACGCCGGATACACTAATAACAAGTTCGGTCGGGCCGAATACAACAGACCAGACTTATTCGAACTGCATCGTGATGTAGCCCGGCATAGAGGCGCCGCACATCTCCTATGCTTCACTGATGAAGTAATGGATCATGAATTCACAGAAGGGTTTAAACCCGTAAACATTGAATCATATGATGGTACAATAGACCCCGCGGTATGGATTAAAGATTTCCTTCTCCACATTCACATGGCCCGCGGTGATGATCTACATGCCATCAAGTATCTCCCACTTAAGCTCAAAGGACCGGCTCGGCATTGGCTGAATAGCCTGCCGGCAAACTCCATTGGCAGCTGGGAGAACCTGGAGGACGCATTCCTTGACAACTTATGTGTGACCACCGGAGGCCGATGACTTAAGTCACATAACCCAACAACCCGAAGAGTCAGCCAGGAAATTCTGGACTCGATTCCTAACTAAAAAGAACCAAATCGTGGACTGTCCGGATGCCGAAGCCCTAGCAGCCTTTAAGCATAACATCCGCGACGAGTGGCTCGCCCGACACCTCGGCCAAGAGAAGCTGAAGTCCATGGCAGCCCTCACGACACTCATGACCCGCTTTTGTGTGGGCGAAGACAGCTGGCTGGCTCGTAGTAACATCACGCCAAGAAATCCTGGCACTTCAGATGCCTGAGATAGCAACGGAAAGCCACGACGCAGCAGACATAAGCGTCAGAACAATGGAGACAACGCCGAAGACACGACAGTCAATGCCGGATTCAGTGGCTCTAAGTTCGGTCAGCGGAAAAATCCATTTAAAAGACACAATCCGGGTTCATCCAGTCTGGACCGCATACTCGATCGTTCGTGTCAAATTCACGGCACCCCTGATAAACCAGCCAACCACACCAACAGATAATGTTGGGTGTTCAAATAGGCCGGCAAGTTGAATGCCGAAAACAAGGAAAAGGGGCTGCACAGCAATGATGATGAGGATCCCTGGCCGCCGAACACAGGAGGATAGAAGAAATTTCCTCCCCAAGTGAAAATGGTAAACATGATATATGCCACCCACATTCCCAAGCGGGAACGGAAGCATGCACTAAGGGACGTCTATGCGATGGAGCCAGTCACCCCAAAGTTCAACCCATGGTCATCTTGTCCGATCACTTTCGATCGCAGGGACCATCCTACTAGTATCCATCATGGCAGTTCAGCCGCATTGGTCCTCGACCCTATCATTGACGGATTCCACCTCACACGAGTCCTTATGGACGATGGCAGTAGCCTGAACCTGCTTTATCAGGATACAGTGCGCAAAATGGGCATCGATCCCTCAAGGATCAAACCCACGAAAACCACCTTCAAAGGCGTGATTCTAGGTGTAGAGGCCTGTTGTACAGGCTCAATAACACTGGAAGTAGTCTTCGGATCACCGAACAACTTCCAAAGCGAGGAGTCAATCTTCGATATCGTCCCCTTCCGTAGTGGCTATCATGCACTACTAGGACGAACCACATTTTCTTGATTCAATGTGGTACCACACTACGCATACCTCAAGCTCAAGATGCGAGGACCTCGCGGGGTTATAACAGTCAATGGAAACACAGAACGCTCGCTCCGTACGGAGGGGCACACTGCGGCCCTCACAGCAAAAGTACAAAGCAACCTTCTTAGGCAGACCGCTAACATGATGATAAAGCCCCCGGACACCGTCAAGCGAGTCCAGAGTACTCTGCAACTAGATCGTCCGGCACGACCAGATCTCGACTAGTAGTTCAGCCTCCGTCCTAGTCCCAGTCAAGTGGTGAAATTTGCGCCGTGCATACATAATTACGCACTCAAGATACCATGGGCATAGGAAGAGGCACGGCTACGACGTGGTCCACAATGTGGCTCAACCGCCCCAGGACCCGTATACCCTTATCATTTCCTTTCTTTCAGGAACCTACTTTTGGGAAGCCTTTTCAGATAGCCAGATTATCGGACTCATCTCGGGAAGGAAAAACCAAGGAAGCAAGAGGCTTTGATGTACAAGGGAATACCTAGGTGGTCTCTGATAACGATTGTTATACTTGTTTTACATACCCACACGCAGCCTGCCCTTGGTTAGGACATGTCAAATAGCCCTATTCTTTCTTATCGCATTACTTGTATACATACGCTTTGACGTATTATTTAAATAACAATGGAAAAAATATACAACATCAGCTTATTATTATATTTTCTTTATCTTTTCCCTTGACTGCTTATTTAATACAAATTGCACCCGTACACTTTGGCACGTTCAGTTCGCCAGGGGCTTCAATGTACCCCATAACACGGCAAGAAAAGTCCGAACACTCTTGGCAGTGCGGCACTGATAATCCCCAAGTGCAGGGAATCATCGTAGCAATTCCCAAAGGTGGAAGTGATAAGTATGGAGTGTCGAACCCACAACGAGCTAAAGGTAAGATCAATATTCTCTCAAGCCCTATCTGCCACTGATACGACTCTACGTGCACCGAACGTTTGCTTCCAACTAGAAACGACAAATAAAACTGTGTTGTGGGTATGAAGAGGATAACTTTGCATGAAATCGGAGAGCTAAAATATTAAAGTAGGCGTTGTTATTATAAAGTTAGAATATATTACTAAATAATATAAATAGCGAGTGTGGAATAATGGTGGATCGGTGTGCGGAATTGTCCTAAGCAATTGTTAACAAGACCGGTAGTCACTATTGCAATTTCATATGAGGGAGAGGCAAAAGCTAACATACTTTCTCTACTTGGATCATATGCACTTATGATTGGAACTCTAGCAAGCGTCCTGCAAATACTAAAGATCATTAAGGTAAAACCCAACCATAGCATTAAAGCATCTAGTCCTCTTTATTCCCATACGCAACAACCCCTCTTACTCGGGTTTGTGTTTCCGTCACTCACCAACCCACTATAAGCGAATCATGAACGTATTGCAACACCCTACAGCGGGAATCCCTCACGCTTGCGCGACACGGAGGGCACCATAGGACAGCATCAAAGTGAAACATACAACTCATACCAATCTAGATCATCAATCAACCCAAAGACAAAAGATATCTACTCAAAACATCATAGGATGGCAACACATCATTGGATCATAATATGTAGCATAAAGCACCATGTTCAAGTAGGGATTACAGCGGGGTGCGGGAGAGTGGACCGCGTAAAAGAGATGAGGATGGTGATGATGATGGTGATGTTGATGAAGACGATCACCGCGGCGATGATTCCCCTCCCGATGGCACTCCGGTGCCACCAAGAGAGAGGAGGAGAGGTTCTCCCCCTTGTGCTTCCTCCTCCATGGCTTTCCCCCTCTGGTCCTTGGCCTTCATGGAGATGATGGCCCCTCCGAGATCCTCCTCCATGGCCTCCGGTGATGATGGCCCCCTCCGGCAGGGTGCCAGAGAGGGCCTAGATTGATTTCTCGTGGCTACAGAGGCTTGCGGCGGCGGAACTTCCGATCTAGGTTAATTCCCGAAAGTTTCAGTATTTATAGGAATTATTGGCGTTGGTTTCACGTCAGGGGGGTCTCCGGGCCGTCCACGAGACAGGGGGCGCCCCCCCTAGGGGCGCGCCCTCCTATCTCGTGGGCAGCCCGGAGCTCTTCTGGCCCAACTCCGATGCTCCGTGGTCTTCTTTTGGTCCATAAAAAATCCTCAAAAATTGGCACGTCATTTGGACTCCGTTTGGTATCCCTTTTCTGTAAAACACAAAAACAAGGAGAAAACAGAAACTGGCACTGGGCTCTAGGTCAATAGGTTAGTCCCAAAAATCATATAAAATGATATATAAATGCATATAAAACACCATAGATGGGTAATATAATAGCATGAATACTTCATAAATTATAGATACGTTGGAGACGTATCAGCATCCCCAAGCTTAATTCCTGCTCGTCCTCGAGTAGGTAAATGATAAAAGAAATAATTTATGAAGTGTGAATGCTAGTAGGTGCACAAGTTTGATCAATGATAATTTCAATCACCTTTTCTAGCATCAATATGTGTCATAATAGTAGCTTATCTCATAAAACTTTTCATGATCAAGTAACAATCTATTCACAATGTCAAGTATGGTTCAGAAACTTCATTGAGAACTAACAAACTATAATTTCAGTCATTGAAGCAATTGCAATTTATCATAACATCAGAAAGAGTCAAGAATAGAGCTTTTCAGCAAGTCCACATACTCAACTATCATATAGTCTCCTACAATTGCTAACACTCACGCAATACTTGTGGTTATGGAGTTTCAGCCGGACACTGAGAAAGATAGGGGCTTATTGTGTTGCCTCCCAACATATTCACCTTTAGGTGATGTCAACAATAATAGCCCATGCTAACTTACATCCAATTGGATATATATATCATGATCTTTCAAACACGAGGAGCTTGCCAAAGGATAAAATGAAAAAGGGAAAGGTGAGGATCACCTTGACTCAAGCATAAAGTAAAAACATAAAGTAAAAGATAGGCCCTTCGCAGAGGGAAGCAGAGGTTGTCATGCGCGTTTAGAGTTGATGCACAAAATCTTAATGCAAAAGAACGTCACTTTATATTGCCCCTTGTATGTGGACCTTTATTATGCAGTCCGTCGCTTTTATTACTTCCACAACAAGATCGTACAAAGCTTATTTTCTCTGCACTAATAAGTCATACATATTTAGAGAGCAATTTTTATTGCTTGCACCGATGACAACTTACTTGAAGGATCTTACTCAATCCATAGGTAGATATGGTGGACTCTCATGGCAAAACTGGGTTTAAGGATATTTGGAAGCACAAGTAGTATCTCTACTTGGTGCTAGGAATTTTTGGCTAGCATGAGGGGGAAAGGCAAGCTCAACATGTTTGGAAGGTCAATGACAATATACTTTAACTGAGATGTCGGAAAACATAAACCATTACGTTGTCTTCCTTGTCCAACGTCAACTCTTTTAGCATGTCATACTTAATGAGTGCTTCACAATCATAAAAGATGTCCAAGATAATATATTTGTATGTGAACCTCTCTTTCCTTATTACTTCCTATTAATTGCAACGATGACCAAAACTACGTTTGCCAACTCTCAACAACTTTTATGCCTCATACTTTCTATGTGTGAAGTCATCACTAACCATGTTATAAGCATATGAAACATATAAAAATTCAGATTTATGACATTCAACTTATTCAACAATTTACTCAAAGGATATACATGAAGCACATGAGTAAATGACAAACTACTCCAAAAGATATGAGTGAAGGACACTGAGTAGTCAAATAATTAACTAGCCATGGAAGGGTTCCCCTTTTTTATTCAATAATTCAGATCCAAAGATTTTATTCAAACAGCGAGTAAAATTGAAATAAAATGACATTGCAAGGATAGCACAACTCATGTGAAGAAGCAAAAACTTAGGCTCAACCGATACTAACCGATAGTTGTTGAACAAGAGAGGTGGGATGCCTACCGGGGCATCCCCAAGCTTAGATGCTTGAGACTTCTTGAAATATTATCTTGGGGTGCCTTGGGCATCCCCAAGCTTGAGCTTTTATGTCTCCTTAATTCCTCTCATATCACGGTTTCTCTTTTTATCATAAGTTTCATTCACAACAAACTCAACAAGAACTCGTGAGATAGGTTAGTATAAACCAATGCAAAACCTTATCATTTTATACTGTAACAAATCACTTAAATTACTATTTAACATTGCATAATACATGTCTCTGCATATTTAATACTCCTATCCTCAAATAGAATCATTAAACAAGCAAGCATACGCAAACAATGCAAACATAACAGCAATCTGCCAAAACAGTACAGTCTGTAAAGAATGCAAGGGTATCAATACTTCCCTAACCCCAAAAATTATAAGAGAAAATTCCCACTGTAAAAAATTTATCAGATCTTAAAATGCAAAAAGATTCAACGTTATACCATTCCCTAACTTTTCTAGGGAATTTTTGCAACAGCGGTAAACTTTCTGTTTTGAAACAGCAACATGTATACTAGCAAAATAAGTATGGTAAAGGTTATCCTTGACATTTTTATTGAAGCTAAAGATGCAAAACATTATTCTAAATAACAACAAGAAAATACTAACAAGAGGAAATGACGCACCAAGCAAAACACATATCATGTGGTGAATAAAAATATAGCTCCAAGTAAAGTTACCGATGAACGAAGACGAAAGAGGGGATGCCTTCCGGGGCATCCCCAAGCTTAGGCTCTTGGTTGTCCTTGAATATTACCTTGGGGTTCCTTGGGCATCCCCAAGCTTAGGCTTTTGCCACTCCTTATTCCATATTCCATCGAATCTTTACCCAAAACTTGAAAACTTCAACCACACAAAACTCAACCAAACTTCGTGAGATAGGTTAGTATGATAAAGAGTAAACCATGCACTTTGGTACTGTAAAAGACAAGGTTCATAATTGTTTTCACATAAATCCTACTGTACCATATTATTTCTACAATTATATTGAGAAATATAAGCCATAGAAACTAGAAAACAAGCAGACTATGCAATGAAAACATAATCTGTCAGAAACAGAACAGTCTGTAATGATCTGACCAATAACCATACTTATGCTACTCCAAAAATTATGAAATAAATTTTTGGACGTGAGGAGTTTGTCTATTAATCTTCTGAAAAAATAATCAACTCAAAATCACTCTTCTGTAAAAAATGACAGCTAATCTCGTGAGCGTAAAGTTTCTGCTTTTTACAGCAAGATCACATTAACTTTCACCCAAGTCTTCCCAAAGGTCTTGCTTGGCACTTTATTGAAACAAAAGCTATAAAACATGATTAATACAGTAGTTTAATCATGTATACACAAAAAACAGTAAGGATAAATATTGGGTTGTCTCCCAACAAACGCTTTTCTTTAATGCCTTTTAGCTAGGCATGATGATTTCAATGATGCTCGCATAGAAGATAAGAGTTGAAAAATAAAAAGAGCATCATGAAGAATATGACTAGCATATTTAAATCTAACCCACTTACTATGACTAGGAATTTTGTGAGCACACAATTTATAGGAACAAGAATCAACTAGCATAGGAAGGCAAAACAAGTATAACTTCAAAACTTTAAGCACATAGAGAGGAAACTTGATATTATTGCAACTCCTACAATTACATATTCCTCCCTCATAATAATTTTTCAGTAGCAACATGATAACAACTTTGTTCTCATACTCAAATGGAACCTCTCCCGAAATAGTGGAATACTAACTAAAGTTGACACTCTTCCAAATCCACTTTCATAAATATCGTACAGAGATTCAACATCCTCCAAGATAGTGGGATCACTAATTCCTAAAGTTGACACTCTTCCAAACCCACTTTAAACTATAGTATTATTCATACTCCAAAAGTTATAAGTGAAGTTCCTGGAGCATTTTACCATTAATATAGACTAGCCAACATACAAGCTCAAAAAATATAAGTGAAGCGTACGAAGCATTCTATAAAACCATACTCAAACAATTTAAGTGAAGCACAAAGAGCAATTCTATAAGATCATACTTAAAAGATATAGGTGAAGCACATGAAGCATTATGTAAATCAATGAAGAGCTAGCTCATACTAGCATGAATCTTAAAGAAAAATACAAACACAAAGGACACAAATCATGTGAACAAAACAAAAACCGAGGTATACCGATATTTGTTGGAGAAGAAAGATGGGATGCCAACCGGGGCATCCCCAAGCTTAGATGCTTGAGTATCCTTTGAAATATTTACTTGGGGTGCCTTGGGCATCCCCAAGCTTGAACTATTGCCTCTCTTTTTTCTTCTCACATCGGCAACTCCTCGTTCTTCAAACACTTCATTCACAAAAACTTAAACAAAAACTTTGTGAGATCCGTTAGTGTAATAAAGCAAACTACCACTTTAAGGTACTGTAATTAACTCATTATTTGTTTATATTGGTGTTAAACCTACTGTATTTCAACTTCTCTATGGTTCATACCCCCTGATACTAGCCATAGATGCATCAAAATAAGCAAACAACACACGAAAAACAGAATCTGTTAAGAACAGGACAGTTTGTAGTAATCTGGAAGCTAATAAACTTCTGTAACTCCAAAAATTATGAAATAAATTTGAAAATTTGAAAAATTTGTAAAGAAGTAATGTAAAAAAAATTTAAGACCCATTTGACTTTCTAGTAAATAATGTAAATTCATGCACTACAGCCAAAGTTTCTGTTTTTGGTCTGCACATAGTAAACAAGCAATCTTATCATGCTAAAACCAAAGATTGACACGTTATTTTTATAATACAATGTTTATATGCAAGGGAATAATTATTTACAGATAAACTTCCATGAAAAATTCTACATTGTTTCCGTGAGCATGAACACAAGTGCTCAAGGTCGACCCTCACTTCTTCAATGCATAACTTTCCAATCACTTCTCTTTTTGAAAAACTTTTTTAGGCATGAGAGGCAAGCAATCCTTTTTGGTATTTTCATTCTTTTTAAATTTTTTGTATGTTTCACCCACAACTAAACAGGAATAAAAAGGAAAAACAAAATCTACTAAGTAAAGAAAGCAAACAAGCACACACGAGAATATCAACCCCACGCTATTGCTCCCCGGCAACGGCGCCAGAAAAGAGCTTGATAATCCCCAAGTGCAGGGAATCATCGTAGCAATTCCCAAAGGTGGAAGTGATAAGTATGGAGTGTCGAACCCACAAGGAGCTAAAGGTAAGATCAATATTCTCTCAAGCCCTATCTGCCACTGATACGACTCTACGTGCACCGAACATTTGCTTCCAACTAGAAACGAGAAATAAAGCTGTGTTGTGGGTATGAAGAGGATAACTTTGCATGAAATCGGAGAGCTAAAATATAAAAGTAGGTGCTGTTATCATAAAGTTAGAATATATTACTAAATAATATAAATAGCGAGTGTGGAATAATGGTGGATCGGTGTGCGGAATTGTCCTAAGCAATTGTTAACAAGACCGGTAGTCACTATTGCAATTTCATATGAGGGAGAGGCAAAAGCTAACATACTTTCTCTACTTGGATCATATGCACTTATGATTGGAACTCTAGCAAGCGTCCGCAAATACTAAAGATCATTAAGGTAAAACCCAACCATAGCATTAAAGCATCTAGTCCTCTTTATTCCCATACGCAACAACCCCTCTTACTCGGGTTTGTGTTTCCGTCACTCACCAACCCATTATAAGCGAATCATGAACGTATTGCAACACCCTACAGCGGGAATCCCTCACGCTTGCGTGACACGGAGGGCACCATAGGACAACATCAAAGTGAAACATACAACTCATACCAATCTAGATCATCAATCAACCCAAAGACAAAAGATATCTACTCAAAACATCATAGGATGGCAACACATCATTGGATCATAATATGTAGCATAAAGCACCATGTTCAAGTAGGGATTACAGCGGGGTGCGGGAGAGTGAACTGCGTAAAAGAGACGAGGATGGTGATGATGATGGTGATGTTGATGAAGATGATCACCGCAGCGATGATTCCCCTCCCGATGGCACTCCGGTGCCACCAAGATAGAGGAGGAGAGGTTCTCCCCCTTGTGCTTCCTCCTCCATGGCTTTCCCCCTCTGGTCCTTGGCCTTCATGGAGATGATGGCCCCTCCGAGATCATCCTCCATGGCCTCCGGTGATGATGGCCCCCTCCGGCAGGGTGCCAGAGAGGGCCTAGATTGATTTCTCGTGGCTACAGAGGCTTGCGGCGGCGGAACATCCGATCTAGGTTAATTCCCGAAAGTTTCAGTATTTATAGGAATTATTGGCGTTGGTTTCACGTTAGGGGGTCTCCGGGCCGTCCACGAGACAGGGGGGCATGCCCCCCTAGGGGCGCGCCCTCCTATCTCGTGGGCAGCCCGGAGCTCTTCTGGCCCAACTCCGATGCTCCGTGGTCTTCTTTTGGTCCATAAAAAATCCTCAAAAATTGGCACGTCATTTGGACTCCGTTTGGTATCCCTTTTCTGTAAAACACAAAAACAAGGAGAAAACAGAAACTTTCACTGGGCTCTAGGTCAATAGGTTAGTCCCAAAAATCATATAAAATGATATATAAATGCATATAAAACACCATAGATGGGTAATATAATAGCATGAATACTTCATAAATTATAGATACATTGGAGACGTATCAAGCAGCCCGAACTTATAGCATTATATGCATCAACTCCGAATCATGTCTTGGGTCAATAGTTGGGTTCGCCCGGCTCCCTTGTTTTGGTTCCTTACATTCTGTTATATCGGCTAAGGTAGCGCAAGGAGAACTACTGCGATTGTGTCCCGGTTCTTTCGGACGAGCACCTCAGCAGAGAAAGCTAAAAATTGACTGTCATGATGCGGCGAGAGTTGGTCGTTGTTCGAGAGGTCTCAAATCCTTAAAGATTTTTTCCGCTTCGGGCGAGGAATCAGCCTTGTCCGATTTAGGCGTGTATAGCGCCCCAAGTTCGGCCTTCCGAGTACTAGGGGCTTCGCGAAAATTTAAAATTGTAGACTTCTATGGCTATGTGAGAGTGATAAAGCTGTATAGTCCGATTGCCTTGTTCGCTACGCTAAGCATCTCCTTATAGGACCAAAAATTGGGATAAAGAGTGTTTAGGTTTATCCCGAACACCCCAGTACTAGTTACATGGGGGCAGAAGCCGACGTCTGGCCAACTTTCACATTTTTATAAACGGCTGCACAAAATGTAATATTTTAAATCAACAAGCATTATATAGCGCACACGAACTCATTTTTGTATTACAGGATGACATGAGTACATTCATTCAAATATTACATCCTTGGCACATTCCTCCGCCACAAGGCGGGCGCCTTTCATAACACTGTCAAAGTACTTCTTGGGGTAGCGGTGCGCCTTGCCCTCCGGCGGTCCCTGCGTTACTACCTTCTTGACATCCATCTTCGCCAAGTGCACTTTCACGCGGGCGAAGGCCCGGCGGGCACCCTCAATGCAAATGGACCACTTAACAACTTCAAGCCACGGACATGCATTTACCATCCGCTTTACAAGACCGAAGTAGCTATTGGGCAGGGGCTCGCCAGGCCACAGCCGGACTATGAGGTCCTTCATGGCCAGTTCGGCTGCTTTGTGCAGTTCGACTAATTGCTTTAGCTGGTCACTCAAGGGCATCGTATGTTCGGTCCCAGTATATTGAGACCAAAACAACTTCTCCGTCGAGCTCCCTTCCTCGGCACGGTAGAACTCCGCGGCATCCGATATGCTGTGTGGAAGATCTGCGAACGCTCCTGGAGAGCTCCGAATTCGGGTAAGTAAAAGGAAAGTCTCCTTTACATGCTTGCGTTGCATAATGAATGCCTTACCCGCCGCTATCTTCCTGGCCGCCTGAATATCTTGGAGTGCCATTTGGGCTTCGGCCTTGGTGTCTCACGCGCTCTGGAGGGTCTTCGCAAGCTCGGACTCTTGCGTCTTAGAGTCACGCTCCAAGCACTCGAAGTTTTTGACGAAGTCCTGGAGCTCTTGCTGGACCTCATTAACCCGAGCCTCCTATTTCCGATGCTCGCTGCGCTCCTTGGCCGCCTTGCCTTCGGCCTTGATTTTTTCCTTTATATGACATATGGACGGGGTATAATTTACCTTTGTTCTGCTCGAGCTGCCTCTTTATGAGGCCAAGCTCTTCCTCCGCCTGCCCCAGGTCCCGCTTCAGTTCGGCGACCTCTGCATTGCGGGTGGCAGCAGCCAGTAGCGATGCCTGCTTATTCACATAGACATTTCCAGTTAGACTCCTGCAGATATCAGTTGACCCTCTGTTTGGCTTTTCTTTCCGAACACTAAACAGAGTATCAGGGGCTACCGTCTATAATGTGATATTTTCTTACACTTTTGTTACTTACCTCAAAGCCTATTAGGAGGCTGGCGCTGGCTTCGATCAATCCGCTTTTGGCGGACCAAACCTTCTCAATCACCGTACACATAAGAGTATGATGCTCTTCGTCAATGGAAGCGCCGCGAAGCACTTCCAGCAAATTGTCCAATGCCTCTGGGTGGACAGAGGTCATCAGCACAGGCGGGCCCTCCTTAGCGAGGGGCTGCCTACCTGAATCCGGAACCATTGGAGGTTCCGGCACAGTATCCGGCTGGGGGCCAGACTTGCTGCGGCCCCCGTGAGCAGAATCCATAGGGGTCTTTCCCCCCATGTGCCAGGTGTCTGGGATTTCGCCTTGGGGCATCTCCAGAACCATCACCCCCCATTCCGATATCCTCTAGTTCAACACCTCAGTGTCGTCCGCGGGCCAGGGGGAGGTGGCCGTCGGGAGTGGATAGCTATTCATCTCCGATTGACTCAAAGACCCATCCAAAGAGGATACCTCGATGTGGGACTTGGCCGGACTGCATATGTGTGTTCGGCATTATAAGAAGCAATGAAGCTAAACGCACTAAAAGTATTATGGAGTACGGATACTTACGACTTCGCCAGGGGCTTGTCCCTGGGTAACCACTCCTCGTCGCTGTAGGCGGCCGTGGTGGAGTGGTCCGGAAGGGATGTCTTTCCCTTCTTAGGAGTCCTGGCCTCCCCCTGTGGGGCGGCTTTTATCTTCTTCTCCCCCCTGGTGGGGGGAGGCAGGATTTCTTCTTCTTCCTCTCTGTCCTCGTGGGAGGAGTGCACCAGGGCGTCCTTGGATGACGAGTCCGATACGACCCTGCGCCGGAGACCTTCCCTGGTCCCTGCGGCCGTCTTCTTGGCCTTCTTCTCTGGCACCTCATAGGGCGCCGGAAACAAATCCTCGTTAGAAGCTTCGATTCCAAATCTTCCGGTAACGGAGCCGGGCAGTCGATCCGCTCCCCACTGCTACCCAATCCTGAAGAAACAACGTAAAAAGCTTAGTATCCTTCTTCAGACGCGCTGATTAAAAGCACGTCTTGTGAAACACATAAACTTACCGGATTGACGGGGCGCTTGACACTGAGTCCACGATCTTTGGTTATGGGTGGTGGTACGTCGTTGGTATTCAACAGCAATTTCCAGATGTCTTCGTGCGTCGTGCCAAAGAGTTCTCTTAGTGTCTGGTGTTCGGCTGGGTCGAACTCCCACCGATTGCAAACCCGTCATTGGCATGGAAGGATCTGGCGTAAGAGCATAACCTGTACTATGTTGACGAGCTTGATCTTCTTGCTTATCATGTTCCGGACACAGTTCTGAAGTCCAAACAGCTCTGCCGTGGACCCCCAGTCTAAGCCCTTCTCTTTCCAGGAGGTGACTGAGGCAGTCCTGGATTAGGGGGTATCCGGACAGCCGGACTATATACATCATCCAGACTATTGAAGCGTGAAGATACAAGACTCAAGACTTCGTCCCATGTCCGGATGGGACTCTCCTTTGCGTGGAAGACAAGCTTGGCGATCCGGATATTATATTTCCTTCCTTGTAACCGACTCCATGTAAACCCTAGCCCTCTCCGATGTCTATATAAACCGGAGAGGATGGTCCTTAGAAGGCCGATCACTTTACAATCATACCATCATAGGCTAGCTCTTAGGGTTTAGCCTCTACGATCTCGTGGTAGATTGTACTACTCATATCTTCAATATTAATCAAGCAGGAAGTAGGGTTTTACCGCCATCGAGAGGGCCCGAACCTGGGTAAACATTGTGTCCCTTGCTTCCTGTTACCATCAGCCTAAGACGCACAGATCAGGACCCCCTACCCGAGATCCGCCGGTTTTGACACCGACATTGGTGCTTCCATTGAGAGTTCCTCTGTGTCATTGCTTCGAGGCTTGATGGCGTCTTCAATCGTCGACAACATGGTCCAGGGCAAGACTTTTCTCCCCGGACAGATCTTTGTGTTTGGCGGCTTCGCACTGCGGGCCAATTCGCTTGGCCATCTGGAGCAGATCGACAGCTACGCCCCTGGCCACCAGATCAGGTTCAGAAACCTGTACTACATGGTAGATATTCGTGGAGACTTGATCTTCGACGGATTTGGCCCTGCGCCGGGAGCGCCGGACAGTCACGACGGGCACGGCCTAGACCTGCTGTCGGACAATGCTCGGAACATTATCCCTGCAATAGCCCCGAATCTAAATCCGGAGCCGGTTGCGTTGCCCAAGGACGGAGGGGTGGACCCCGCCCCGCAAGCCGCACACTCATCGGTGGAGGAGCCGAACACGGGTCTCATCTCTGTGGAGGCCTCTAACCCCGGGCCCCCAGACTTGTATCCGGTTGTTGGTTCCGGTCGGCACACCCTCTAGCCAGCTGAGCCAGGTTGGGCTCCTGTAATGGAGTTTACCGCTACGGACATCTTTCAGCACTCGCCCTTTGGCGACATGCTGAACTCATTAAAGTCTCTCTCTTTGTCAGGAGGCTCCGGGCAGAACTATGTTCGGCCTGAGTGGGAAGCAGGTGACGAAGGAATTCACAGCCCACCCACCACCCACTACATTGCCACAGTCGATGTTTTAACCGACGTGCTTAACTTCGACTACGAAGACATCGACGGTAGGGACGACAATGCGTAAGACTTACAGGAGCCACCGCTCACAGGGCGGTGGACAGCCACCTCTTTATACAATATATATATGGTGGATACTCCGAAGGAAACCAATGGCGACGAGGCAACGGAGGACAACCCCTCAGAGGGAAAAGCAAAGTATGGGCGTCTTTGGCGCCACTCCAAGCCCCGCCACATCAATGCCGGCCCCGGAGACGAAAGCAATCCAGATGGTGCTGAAGAGGAAGACAACCCTAATCAGCCTACCTCCAAGCAGGCCGGACAGGCCACGGTGGGATACTTGGAGAGGGACGACTATATACCCCCCCTTCGAAGATGAGGTAAGCCTCGGCAATGACGAATTCAACGTGCCTGAAGATCCAGTGGAACAAATTCGCTTCAAGCGACGACTCATGGCCGCGGCAAGGAGCCTGCAAAGGAAGCGAGCAACTTAAAATCAACCAGGATTTGCTAATGGATAGGTGGACCAAGATCCTGGCCACCAAAAAGTACGGACTCGACCGCCCTAATAAAGGGCATACACGGCACAATTGGCTACCTCAACCTAAGCAGGCGATCCAAAGGCAGACAACCTGACGTCCGCACACCACTACAGTCCAAGACAACAAGAAGGATACACGAAGAGGCATCCTCAAGCCTCAGCGCAATGCCCATAAACGTCAAGTTAGGGAAGCTAGTGCCAAGTTCAGCAACTCCCAGTCCGGTCAACGGACAAAAAAACAGCTCAAGCCTATTCGGCCCGAGCCACAAACTCGATCAACCATGTGAAATTCACGGTACTCCAAGAAGGCTGGCAAAACATACCAATAGAGAATGCCGGATCTTCAAAGCAAAGCGACCGGTCGTGTGCCAGAAACAATGAAGGGAGGCATCTAGTCAAGAGACCCCCCAGGGCACAACAGTACGGCCGATCGTCCCCTATCAAACAAACCATGACAACTCAATTGCTGTATCCCTAGACCTAGTAGTCCATGGGCTCCATAACACATAAAGCCCCTGCGGGTATAAATCTATAAATAAAACACCTTCTATAAGGTGTCTGGGGCAAAGGCCAAAGTTCATTGGCCCACTGCTCTAATGGTTGTTCTCAGATAACCAAAAAATGGCACGCCATCAGCGCACTCCCCTCATATGGTAACCCACCGTATGCTAACGGGATGAACTACGTTGACTAGATTCAACGTGGTAAAACATTAGGCCAACGCCGGTGATATACTCATGCCTACATACAAGGTTGAAGCCCCACCCTTAGAACGGAAATCATACAGCTTCTGGAGTAGCAAGTCGTGCATGCCTATCAATATTTTGATATGACAACCACCTATCCGGACACCCATGGAGGAGTCCGGGCTACTTCCCGGTATAGCGGCTGGGGTCACCAGGGTCCGATCAGGAACCTTTAGACCAACCACGGGAGGACGCTCGGCTGCCTCCGAGCATTTACCTTCACAAACTAACTTTTATGCAGAACAGGATTGGCAGCGTGGAATCAGCCCAGGACAGGACCATGCAGGTAGAAGGCAGTTCGGGTTCACTTTCGATCCACTCACAGGCCCCTCCAGTCCGGCCATCACAGGTTCCGCCAACAAACCATTCCTTTTTCATAATCATAAATCGCACTCATATGCATAGTCATATCATCCTACTGCAATGCGTAGACTTAAATAACACGTACCGGCCATCATTTATCATCGAAGCCTCTTTGCCACAAAACGGCAGCCACGATTCGTGTTACGCCCGGTTATGCCAGGGGCTTCACAGCACGGCACTAAAGTCCGGCCACCTTTTCGGTCACTCGGCACCCCGGACTTATAGCACTATATGCATGAGCTCCGAATCATGTCTTGGGTCATTGGTTGGGTTTGCCCGGCTCCCATGTTTTGTTACCTTACGTACCGTTCTGTCGGCTAAGGTAGCGCTGGGAGAACTACCACGATTGTGTCCCGGTTCTGCCGGACGAGCACCTCAGTAGAGAAAGCCGAAAACCAACTGTCATGATGCAGCGAGAGCTGGTCAGCTATTGGAGAGGTTGTAAAATCCTTAAAGATTTATTCCACATAACGCCACTATAAAATGCAGATTATGACGGATTGGTCTTCCAATCAGGCGCCGATAGAGCTCCTAGTTCGGCCTTCCGAACACTAGGGGCTGCGCCGACCATACTCGAATTCCTATGGCTAAGTGAGAGTAGTAAAGGACCCAACCATGGGATAAAGAGTGTTCAGAAATACCTCGAACATCCCCGTACTTCTCACGTGGGGGCTGAAGCCGACGACTGGCCAACTCTCAGAATTTACATACAATAAACAACCGCGCGGGAAGAACATATCTTCACACAAAATAGGCAATACATAATAAAAGTGCCATTATCCCACATTACAAATATTGGCAAGAATGCCTTCAGGGAAATATAATGTCTTTGGTGCACTTATCCGCCGCCAGGCGGGCCCCCTTCAGTACACCTTCATAGTACAGTTCGGGCTTTCGATGCTCCTTACCCTCCGGTGGCCCCTCAGTTATCAGCTTCTCCGCATCAAGCTTCCCCCAATGCACTTTTGCGTGGGCAAGCGCTATGCGCGCACCTTCTATACAGACTGATCGCTTGATAGAATCAAGCCGAGGACAGGCACCCACAATCCGCTTCACGAGTCCGAAGTAACTACTTGGAATTGGCTCTGCAGGCCACAGCCGGATAACCAAGTCCTTCATGGCTAGTTCGGCCGCCTGGTGCAGTTCGACCAGCTGCTTCAGCTTGCCGCTTAGAGTTCTCCACACTATAACGTAATAATGGCCATAGATACAATAGGCCTCACAAGCCGCAGCTTTCCGGGCCTCCTGAATGTCACATACAACACCTCGGGCTTCTTCCCGAGCATCTTCCGCGGCTTGGAGAGCTTGGGCAAGTTCGGATTCTTTCCCTACTAGACTTTGCTCCAAGATCTCGCTTTTTGTCACAGCCTCCTGGAGATCCCGCTCAGCTGTGACGACCTTGGCCTCGTGTTTTTCACGAAGCGCCTGTTCGGCGGCAGCCCTCTCGTGGGCATCAGCCACTGCCTTCTTCAGCGCCTCATATTGGGCACTCGCTCCTAGGGCGTATAACATAAATACTTTTCAATAGGCACAATTACTCATTCCTGCCTAATGCAAGACAATGTTTAAACATACCGTGCTTCTCCTCTAATTGCTTCCTCACACGGCCAAGTTCTTCCTTGGCCCGTGGCAGGCTCTGCTTCAGTACGGACACTTCCGCCTGATATGCGACCGTCTTCTCCGCAGACGCCTGTTTTGAAACAAAGAGGTACACGTCATTAACAAGGGTTCACACGAAAAGAGGAGTTGATCCCCTGCCCGGCTCTCTATCTTTCGCTGGACTGTGTATCAGGGGCTACTACTCATATTATGATGATTCCTCAAAGTTTCCTAAGAAACCATACCTCAAAAGCCTTTATAAGGCCAAGGCAGGACTCATTCAACCCGCTTTCGGCAGACTGAATCTTTTCAACCACCACACCCATAAGGGTCCGATGTTCATTAACGATAGACACGTTCTTCAACGCTATCGATAGACCACCCGACAGCTCTGCATAGACAGAGGTTGCCGGCGAAGTAGGCAAACCTCCCTCCTTGAAGGGTGGCCGCTCGCCCGATCCTGGAGCCTTAGAGGTCTCTAGGACCTTATCCGGCTCGGGGTCTCCTCGAGACGACACCTCAGTGTCGCGCCTAGACTCCGGAAAAAGAGCCTCCGGAGGCGTCTCGCTCGCCACAGCATCCGAACTCAACGAATCCTCCGATGATGACTGTCTTGCAGGAGGTCTCGCCGGGCTATACGAGATATGGTGACAGTTAAAACTACTATACTCAGACGAACCTGAATGCATAGGCGCATTAGGGATTCGGTTACTTACGATTTTTCCAGGGGCTAGGCCCTGGGATCCCACTCCGGGCCGCTGTCGGCTGCCGGGGTGGATGCCTCTGGATGGGAACCTCTCCCCCTCTTGGGCGATTCAGCCTACAGGGATGGGGAAGCCGCACGTTTCTTCCCACCTACAGAGTGAGGCTCGCCCTCCTCTGCTTCCTCCTCTTCATCTTCGGAAGAAGGAGCGTCACTAGAGTCTTCGGATTTGGCGTCCGAAGTCTCGCGGCGACGGAGGCCACTCCGGGTCATATTGACCTTCTTGGAGTCCTCCTTCTTTGGCACCTCGTAAGGCGCGGGGACCAGCATCTTTGTTAGAACAAGTCCGTCCGGTTCCTCTGGCAGTGGGGCCGGACAAAGCATCCGCTCCACCTTCTTAATCCATCCCTGGGGTCACGATGAAACACGATTATAATGTCTCCCTCATGACATGCCAATTGAAGCATGGATGGACAGGGCGTGACTGTAACTTACTGGGCTTGGAGAATGGGATAATTGATACCCCCGATCCTCAACAGAGTCCGGCCATGATTTGCCGGACTTGAAGAGCACCTTCCAGATATCCTTGTGGGAGGAGTCATAGAGCTCCTGAAGGGTCTGGTGCTCGGTTGGGTCAAACTCCCACAAAGTGCAGGCTCGATGTTGACAAGGTAGAACCAAGCAAACTAACATCACCTGGACTACGTCGACGAGTTTGACGTCCTTGTCAACTGCGCTCCGAACGCGCGTCTGGAGCAGTGATCACTCATCGGACGAGGACCAGTTCGGGTACTTCTTTGGCCAGGACGTGAGCTGCAGTGGAGCTCCGGATCTGAACTCGGGAGCTACAACCCACTTTTTGCCGCGTGGTTCGGTGATATAAAACCACTGCTGCTACCACTCCTTGACGGAGTCATTGAAAGTGCCCTTTGGCCAAACGACCTTGGGCATCTTGCTCACCATGGCACCGCCGCACTCGGCGTGTTCGCCACTTACCACCTTGGGCTTCACATTGAAAATCTTCAGCCACAGGCCGAAGTGAGGCAGAATCCGGAGAAAGGCCTCGCACACGACGATGAACGTCGAGATATTGTGTCACGCCCAATATGCGACCCTATCCAAAAGGAACTCGAAGGTCCCACCAAGGATAGACCCGCATATTGAAACGCTTTTGCAAGGTGGATATCATTACATCAACATTACATAATAGATGGGGATACATACAAGAGGCATATAATGCCACACGAATACAACATCAATACATAAGAGCATCATCTGACTACAGATGAAACACAAACAGAAACTCAAACGACATCCACCCTGCTAGCCCAGGCTGCCGACCTGGAACCTATCACCTGATCGAAGAAGAAGCAGAAGAAGAACTCTAAAATAAGCAAACATCGCTCTCGCGTCATGATCATCGCATAACCTGTACCTGCAACTGTTGTTGTAGTAAACTGTGAGCGACGAGGACTCAGCAATCCCATTACCATGGGTATCAAGACTAGCAAAGCTTAAAGGGAAAGGAAGGGGTAAAGTGGTGAGGTTGCAGCAGCGACTAAGCATATATGGTGGCTAACATACGCAAATAAGAGCGAGAAGAGAGCAAGCGGAACGGTCGTGAAGCTAGCAATGATCAAGAAGTGATCCTGAACTCCTACTTACGTCAAACATAACAAAGAAACTGTGTTCACTTCCCGGACTCCGCCGAAAAGAGACCATCATGGCTACAGACGTGGTTGATGCATTTTAATTCGGATCTGGTGTCAAGTTATCTACAACCGGACATTAACAAATTCCCATCTGCCTATAACCGCAGGCACATCTTTTGAAAGATTATACCCTGCAGGGGTGTCCCAACTTAGCCCATGATAAGCTCTCAAGATCAATGAAGGATATACCTTCTCCCAAGAAGACCCGATTAGACTCGAAATCCCAGTTTACAAGACATTTCGACAATGGTAAAACAAGACCAGCAAAGCCGCCCGATGCGCCGACAATCCCGATAGGAGCTGCACATATCTCGTTCTCAGGGCAACACCGGATAAGTCAAGCTACGAGTAAAACCAGCCCTCGAGTTGCCCCGAGGTGGCCCCGCAGGTTTCTCGGTTCGGACCAACACTTAGACAAGCACTGGCCCGGGGGGGGGGGGCTAAAATAAAGATGACCCTTGGGTTGGCCGACCCAAGGGAAAGGTATAGGTGGTGGTGAGGCAAATGGTAAAACCAAGGTTGGGCCTTGCTGGAGGAGTTTTATTCAAAGCGAACTGTCAAGGGGGTCCCATAAATCACCCAACCGCGTAAGGAACGCAAAATCCGGGAACATAACACCGGTATGACGGAAACTAGGGCGGCAAGAGTGGAACAAAACACTAGGCACAAGGACAAGTCTTCCACCCTTTACCAAGTATATAGATGCATTAATAATATAAGAGATATTGTGATATCCCAACCAAAATCCTGTCCACCATGGAGAAATCTTCAACTTCACCTGCAACTAGCAACTTTATAAGAGGGGCTGAGCAAAGCAGTAACATAGCCAAGCAACGGTTTGCTAGGAAGGGTGTCAAAGGTTAGAGGTTCATGGCAATTTGGGATGGCTTGATAAATAGGTGATAGGTAGCGCAGCATAGCGATAGAACGAAGCAACTAGCATAGCAATGATAGTAGTGAGATCCAGGGTAGCGGTCATCTTGCCTGAAATCCCGCAAGTAAGAAGAACGCGTCCATGAAGAAGACGAATGAATGAAGCCGAACCAAGCGTAGACGAACGAATCCTCACGATCGCAACGAAACAGTAACTATCGAAAAGAAGCACACA
This sequence comes from Triticum aestivum, assembly GCF_018294505.1. NCBI lineage: Eukaryota > Viridiplantae > Streptophyta > Magnoliopsida > Poales > Poaceae > Triticum > Triticum aestivum. The sequence goes on from NC_057810.1 coordinate 95,767,397, forward strand.
ACATGGTAAACACACCACACCTGAACAAGACATGATGCACAACCAAGCATGATGCATGACAAAGCTACATGAAGCTACTCATGGCAAGGGATGATGCAAAGAAGAGCAACACATCAAAGCAAGTTTAAATGAGGCAGGAAGCAACATATAACAATTCCGGTAAGTCCTCATATGCATATTTCGAAAATGGTCCAGATCTGAATAAATCTTATGTTCAAGTTGTTAAACAGCAAGTTAAGATGCAGCAAGATGATCTACACGAGATTCTAGTCAAGTTACATATAAAGTTCACTTAGTTCAGGACTACGGCCTAGAAGATACGAGCAGAACAAGATCAACATGGCATTGATGCGAAATGCACCCAAACATCAAGCAAACACCTCAAAACATGGATGCAACATGATAATATGAAACTACATGCAATTCTAAGCAAGTTTCATATAGAGCACACTCAAAACGGAGCAACGGTACAACACACACATGAAACTAGGCATATTGCAAGCACCAAAACAACATGCTACAACATCTCTACATGAAAACAAAAGACATGGGCATGATGTACAGGTAAAACACAACAAAACATGAACACTGAGCTATCTCCAGAAATCACTAGAACATGCTCAAACACACATGGCAAGATTGCAAATAATGACAGTTCAGACTTTGCAGAAAATAACATCAGGTTGCAATGTTTAGAGCTATCAAACAACATGTTACAGGAACTTATCATGGCAAACAAAGGCATGGCATGAATCTACTAAATGCATAGAACAAAAGTCCCTTACTGACCATAGGCCAAAAAGGATCAGAAAATATGATGGCACCCATGTAAACATAGCAAGTTATATTACAGATTCAAACATGGCAGGAACAACGATAAGTAGGCATGTTGGTGAGCTTGTACCACTCACCACAAAGCATTACATGGCATGGCAAGGCAACCAACAGTAATAAGGCATGTTTATGAAGCTAAGCATGGCAAGAGCAAGTTCATAGGGTACATGGATCACTAACAACAATCATGGCAACAACTAACTTAATGTTAACAGGCTGACAACAACATTATATAGCAACTTTAGAGCAAGATTAAAACAAGCTACAGCAGGCTATAATTCCAACCATGGGCATGGGTGGATAGAGCATGACATGTAGAACAAAACACCCTTAGTGAACATCTCCAGATTATGCATAGAATGACTAGTACCAGCAGGTTTACATAGCATCACGAAATAACAGATTCAGCCTAGCAAAACAGTAACAATAAGTACCCTACTTAACAAGCTTGATTCACTCACCACAAGTGATTGCATGAAAAGATAAGCATAGCATCAGCAAGAAGACATGTTTATGAAACAAACCATGGCAAGAACAAGTTCATAGCATGCAAGGATCAACTACAACAACCTTCGCAAAATTGAATAACATGTAAACAATCTGCCATGAAACATTTTGAAGCAAAAGTAGAGCACGAAAATGACATACTAGACTACTCCATAATTGTAACCAGGGGCATGATTGGATAGAGCAAAACCATACGTTCAAAACATCCTTACTGAAGTATCTCAAAATATGCATGGATCTCTCTGTAGCATCAAGTTTACATGGCATCAAAATAACAGCAGAACAGGGACTAAAATCAGCAACATCATGAAGCCTAGTTTGCATGCTTGTGCTAGTAACCACAGAGATCACAAGAATATATGGCATAAACCACTTTAAAGATGGCATGGCATAGATCAAAATACATGTAGACATCAACCTCATAGGATGCGCACATCAAAGATGGCAAAAATGACAAAAGTGCATGTTATGTTAACAGACAGCAGACAACATTATGAAGCACTCTTGCAATGATGATTCAGGCATCACGATGACCTCAAATGAACATGATGCAATGGAATGAAATGAATTTCTCGTTGAGGCGACCAATTTGACATATTAGACGCACAAAACAGAGCTACGGATGTAGAGATACAATGCGATGAACATGGCATGCTTATGCAAAAATATTCGGGACTTGGAAAAAAAACGAAGTCAACCTTGCAGGTCCAGATCGGGCACGGATCCCGAGGATGGCCGGGGCTCTCGCCGGAGTCGATGCTGGAGAGGAGGGAGAAGGCCGGAGACGGGCGGATCGGGCCGGATCTCGCCGGATCCGGCCGGATCCCGGCGTGGGACAGCGCGGGGAGGCAGTGGCCGTCGAGCAGGGCGAGGGACGGGCCGGCCGGAGGTAGAGCAGGCGCGGCCGGAGCGGGAAACCGGGCGGCGGCGGCGCGCTGCTCCGGCGACCTCGCGCGCGGGCAGGCGCGGGCGGGGCGGAGGTAGGCGGAGGCGGCCCACGGCGGGGCGGCGCGGAGGCGATGGCCGGGGAGGCGCGGCCGGGCGCGGAGGGGCGCCGACGCGGGGCGGCAGGGCGGCGGCGTGGCCCCTCGGGTGGGCGCGTGGGCGGCAGTGCTGGAGGTCGGCGGCGGAGGCGCATGCGCGCTCGGGCGGCTGCGCGGGCACGCGGGCCAGCTGCGGGCCGAGCGGGCCGCGGCGCGCGGGAACGGCGGCGCGGGACAGGTGGCGGGTCCTGGTTGGCTGCGGGCGGCGGCTCCGATTTCGTCCGGCGCGGACGGGCATGTCTGGCGCGGCGGAGGACGTTTTTTTAGGGTTTTGGGGGGTTTGGACCGCGAAATCTCGGGGGAGAGGGCAATATATAGGTAGAGGGAGTTAGGAGGCTCCAAATGAGGCACGGTTTTCGCCCACACGATTGTGATCGAACGAACGAGAGCATGGAGGGGAGTTTGCTGGGTTTTGGGCCACTTTGGAAGGGTGTTGGGCTGCACAAAAGAAGGGGGGTTTCGGGCTACGCGGTAAACCGTTGGAGTATCAAACGTCCTCCAAATGGCACGAAACTTGACAGGCGGTCTACCGGTGCTATACCAAGGCCGCTTGGCTAACCTCGGGCCATTCCGAGAAAGTTTAACACCCGCTCACAACGAGAGACAAAAGGGGGATGCCGGAGGGCATAGGAGTGCCGGATCGCAAAACAGACAACGGGGAAAATGCTCGGATGCTTGAGACGAACGCGTATGCAATGCAATGCACATGATGACATGATAAAATGCAACACGCAAGCAAATGACATGGCAACAACGGCGAATAACTGGCAGACACCTGGCGCATCGAATCCGGGGCGTTACATATTGAGAAAAGAGTTGGGGGAAAGATCATGAAAATCAATCCGATAGTAATACACAACTCCACACACAAATGGGTGGAGGAGAAACCCGAGACCGCGGACAAAATGGGGAAGGAACACGACTCTCTTGTGAGGCTCCGGAGTAGGGACGACCTGTCCCGCCGGTGGGAGACGGTGGCCGATCTTCTTGGCCAGATACCCGGCTTCCCGGAGCTTCTTGATATCCTTCTCCCAGACGGTAGAGGTCATCCATCTGCCTCCTGCTCCGCATCCGGACATCTTTGGAAAACTTCTCTTTGATGGAAAAGAAGAAGGCTTGGGCGTTAGGGCTCGAGCAGAGGGGAATGAGTTAGCGGAAGCAGAAGGCGCGTGTAAAGAGGAAGGTACCTTATCTCTTTATAAGGGATGGTAAAAGCTTTTTGCATCTCCCCACTTGCCTGGTGGAACCCACTCACCTCCCACTCGCCGCGATTAGCGGTGCGGTTGGATTACCCATACCTGTATTGATGAGAATCCCGTGATAAGGGGACATGATCTCTGCTTTGACAAGACGTGTCAAGGAAACCACCCCGCAATACGCGCTGTGGCTGGTTGTGGGAAAAACAATTCGAATAATGACCTGGCTGTAATGGCATATCACGTCGTCTAAAAGTCGTCAACTGAAGTATCATTCTCCCTACGGTGGTATGTGAAGATCATTTTGCAGATCCGGACATGGTCTACATGTTCGATAATAACCTTGGAGTATTCAGAGAAGGAACCCTCCTTGAAATGCCGAAGACAAGACTGCGTGCCGGACTCATCGTCATTGAAGCTTGGTTTAGGGGCTACTGAGGGAGTCCTGAATTAGGGGGTATCCAGACAGCCGGACTATGTACGTCGTCTAGACTATTGAAGCGTTAAGATACAAGACTCAAGACTTCGTCCCATGTCCGGATGGGACTCTCCTTTGCGTGGAAGACAAGCTTGGCGATCCGGATATTATATTTCCTTCCTTGTAACCGACTCCATGTAAACCCTAGCCCTCTCCGGTGTCTATATAAACCGGAGAGGATGGTCCTTAGAAGGCCGATCACAATTACAATCATACCATCATAGGCTAGCTCTTAGGGTTTAGCCTCTATGATCTCGTGGTAGATCTACTCTTGTACTACTCATATCTTCAATACTAATCAAGTAGGAAGTAGGGTTTTACCTCCATCGAGAGGGCCCGAACCTGGGTAAACATTGTGTCCCTTGCTTCCTGTTACCATCAGCCTAAGACGCACAGATCGGGACCCCCTACCAGAGATCCGCCGGTTTTGACACTGACAGTGACCCGCATGGGGGTGCCGGATCGGAATTCGGGGGCCGCCGCCCAGTTGGCGTTGCGCGGATCAGTGATGTAGAACCACCCCGATTGCCACACCTTTACGGTCTCCACGAAGGAGCCCTCGGGCCAAGCGACGTTGGGCATATTGCCCACCATGGCGCCCCCGCACTCCGCTTGCTGGACGACCACCACCTTTGGCTTCACGTTGAAGGTCTTCAGCCATAGGACGAAGTGGGGAGGGATACGGAGGAAAGCCTCACACACGACGATGAACGCCGATAAGTTGAGTATGAAGTTGGGGGCCAGATGATGACGAGCCCGTAGTAAAACATAAGCCTGCGGACGAACGGGTGGAGGGGAAATCCCAGTCCACAAATGAAATGAGAGAGGAACACTACTCTTTACTGAGGTTTTGGAGTGGTGATGATCTGCCCCTCGGCCGGAAGCCTGTGCGCGATGTTTGCGGCTAGGTATCCGGCCTCCCGTAGCTTCGTTATGTCCTCCTCCATGACGGAAGAGGACATCCACTTGCCTCCTGCTCCGGACATGCTTGAATGACTATGCGGACAAAGTGAGGGCTTGGGCGCTAGAGCTCGAGCGTGCGAGAATGAATGAGCAGAGGAAGAAGAAGGCGTGGGTGAAAGAGGGGAATCCTTATCTCTTTATAAAGGCGGTAGAAATTGTGCGCCTCCCCACTTGCCCGATAAACTCGCTTATTCCCCTAGCGCCGCATCGATGGCACGGTTGGGTTAGCCACACCCGTATTGATGAGAATCCCGTGATAAGGGGACATGATCTCTGCTTCGACAAGACATGCCAGTAAAACCGCCTCGCAATTCGTGAAGTAGCAGGCTGGGAAAAAATGGTTCATATAATGACCAGGCCACAGCGTGATGTCACACTATGAAAAGTTGTCAGCAGATTAGATTGGTGGAACATTGTGCTCTCTACGGTGGTAAGTGGAAATTATTTTGCAGAGCTGGACACGATCCTCATATTCAAGATATTCTATGAAGTATTCGGAGAGGGCACCCGCCTTTCAATGCCGAAGACAAACTGCGTGCCGGACTCATCGTCATTGAACCCTGGTTCAGGGGCTACCGAGGGAGTCCTGGATTAGGGGGTCCTCGGACTGCTAGACTATATGCTTATGCCGGACTGTTGGACTATGAAGATAAAAGATTGAAGACTTCCTCTCGTGTCCAGATGGGACTGTCCTTTGCGTGGAAGGCAAGCTTGGCGATTCAGATGTATAGATCTCCTTCTCTGTAACCGACTCTGTGTAACCCTAGCCCCCTCCAGTGTCTATATAAACTGGAGGGTTTAGTCTGTAGGAGAAGGAACAACAATCATAATCATAGGCTAGCTTCTAGGGTTTAGCCTCTACGATCTCGTGGTAGATCAACTCTTTTAATACTCATATCATCAAGATCAATCAAGCAGGAAGTAGGGTATTACCTCCATCGAGAGGGCCCGAATCTTGGTAAACATCGTGTCCCCTGCCTCCTGTTACCATTAGCCTTAGACGCACAGTTCGGGACCCCCTACCCGAGATCCGCCGGTTTTGACACTAACACTCGCCATTGAGGCGATCGCGGAGCACTCTACTGGCATCCCTCCACGCGCGCTCTGCCAGCAGTTGGGCCTATGCACGATCATGCCGGGGGCCCCATATGCATGCGGTTGTGCTGCACACGTTGCCCGTGATGCAGTTATGTGTGGCACAATGGAGTTAAACACTGTGAATTAGAACTGCCATCAGGGCGTGACAATTGATATTCCAGGCTGTCCGGCTTCCCCTTTAATTCCAGCAGCCATTATAACCTTAGTCTCTTCAACCTTTCAATCGTGCTCCACAACACAACAAGCACACTCACCACGACACATAGAGAGAGCGGCGCTCCAATGGAGTTCGGCGAGCATAAAGTGGAGACCCATGATGACCCACAAGTGTAGGGGATCTATCATAGTCCTTTCGATAAGTAAGAGTGTCGAACCCAACGAGGAGCAGAAGGAAATGATAAGCGGTTTTCAGTAAGGTTTTCTCCGCAAGCACTGAAATTGTAGGCAATAGATAGTTTTGTGATAAGATAAATTGTAACGAGTAACAAGCAATGAAAGTAAATAAAGTGCAGCAAGGTGGCCCAATCCTTTTTGTAGCAAAGGATAAGCCTGGACAATGAAAGTATTGTTCATCTAGTCATCAACCCGTGCATTCGCACGGGCCGGTTATTTATTATTTTCATTCAATCTGCATTATAAACAACTTTGGTTTTATGATATAGACCACTATATTTGATATGTTATTGAAGCATATAAGTTTAGACACATAGAGATTTAGAAATGGAGTTATGCCTAAAGTTATATGAAATTAGAACCTAAAGCCACCAAACTAATATGTTTCTACAATAATATGTTTGCCGGTCTCACTTGGGAAGGATGTAGAGGCGCCTAATACAATGCTTATTTCCTCCTGCATAGGTGTGAATTTTTTACATGTAACTATTTAAAATATATTTAAACAACCCAAATTTCAGATAGTTGAGCAATATGACTTCCATTTACCTAAATATTTGCCAGGTATGCTTATGTTATATGGAATTATAAAACATAGGCTATAGAACAGTAGAATCTTTATTTTATATCTATAGTCAACGAATGACACATATAAAACGTGCAGGTAAACTTCTCTAACTTTGACCCATATAATAATATGTAGGCCAGTATTCAAAATACGGTCGGATGATAATCTTATAACCGTATATTTGCTTTCTGCATGTTTAGATACTGAATATCGGAATATCAAAGTAAAATACTTTTACTTTTTGCATTTGATCCTATATTATTAACATAGAACGGTGTGTTTTGTACAAAATTATTTGAAAGAACCTTTTTTCATACCAAATTTATTTGATGGGGATTCATTCATACGCCTAAGAAATGTTGTGTTTTCCTTAAATATAAAGGGATTGTTACTCTTGTAAACTCAATCGAAGAAAAACAATAAGAAGATTACTCTAATATACTTCATGTGAATATATCATGTGCTTAACACTTCATATATCATTTAAAATAACTAAGCAATGAAAACAGTTGGTAAATAAAAAGCAGACCTTATTCAAGTTATTTAAGAAAATGCGCAATGATACAACAGATAAGATATAATTAGACAGAGGGCACAACTTAGTTTATTTGGAATTTGAAGAGCGTCACAACTTCTAGAAAGCCTTTGGTTGAACATCATAGCAAAAAACCACACATAAACTATTTATTTTACTCGAACAAAATATTGAAATATGTGTAAAATTGAAACTTTGAATTAGGGATGGCGGAGCTGACATAGTGGCATTGGGGTCAGCTGACCCCAATTGGACTTAGAAATCTCTAGCATAGAGCTGAGCCATAAAAATAATAGAGCTTCGTCCATGTTGGTCTTGTATAAGGACTTATAGTCATAGGCACCAATTGTATATAGACCAATTCCAATCAGAGAAATTGTTCTATTCTTCGTCTAGAAAAGAGAAAAAAAGCAAACTTACTAAAACACAGAATAATAATTTCCCTACTACATTAAATACATAAACATACCTCATCATGCATCGATCCTCACCAGGTTCTATATTCGTCCTTGGCCATGACGTACCACACCCGCGCAAGTAAAAACTTTGTGTGTGCCATCCCACATATATGGTCAATATGGATAATAGATATTATGGAGATAATCGAAAACACAGATTAGTAGCAGGCATAGTGCACATAAAAATTAGAAATCTAGCATACAAATTAAAATTAATGTTTTGAATACAGCGATGGCGGAGCTGACATAGTGGCATTGGGGTCAGCTGACCCCAATGGAACTTACAACTCTAGCATAGAGCTGAGCCATAAAAACAATTCTTGCTTCGTCCATGTTGCTGGTAGTCGTAGACACCCATTTAATATAGACCAGTTCCAGTCAGAGAAATTGCTCTACTCTTCATCTAGTACAGAGAGAAAGCAAACTTAGTACAACAAAAAACAGAATAGTAATTCCCCCACTAACATTAAATACAAAAACTTATCCCGTCAGGCATCGGTCCTCACCATGCTCTATATTCATCCTTGGCCATGACACATATATGCTGAAAGTGGAGGATAGAAATAGTGGAGACACTAGAAAACATGGATTAGTAGCAGGCATGGTTATTAGGAGAGCGAATAAGAACAAAGCCACGGTGTAGGCGAATGTATTCCCATATGCTTAGCATCATCGATGTAAAGCTGCTATATATGTGTATTTAAGTAGCTACAGTTAGACACATGGGACTTGAGTCATCATCGATGTACGCGGCAAATTTGCAAGTATGGATTGATCCACGCTGGTGAGTATAATTGAAGTCCAAACTTAGTGACCTGCTGTCTTGTTGTCGGAAAAACCATGCATACTGGCAAGACAAATTGTTAACAAATCAAAAAGCATCAGACTTCATACGTACCTGCAGTACATCATGCTTGGAGACGTGAGATGAATCCATGCACCGATGATGAGATTGACATACAATTAATCAGAATATTCATGAATAGCCTGCTGCTCTTAGTCAGTCCACCACTTGGACAGCCTGCCGCAATTAGTCAGATTATACATGTACGTCCAATTTGCTGATCATGACTATGATTCTTCCGAAGTTTGCGTACAGGACGAAGGCGGCCTCCTCGCCGTGGCGCCAGTGTAGGCACTCCTCTACGTCCTGTTCCTTAAGGTACTCATCGAGCGAGAAGCGCTCCCCTGGCCTCCACCGCATCCTTGCCTTTGAGTAGGTCGCCGAAGCTGTTAAGGATCACGCCGAAGTGCCGGCGATCGCTCTGTTTCCTTGATGACGTATCTCACCAGGTACTCGTCGGCTCATGCACATAGAAAGAGGAGAAGAGGCAAGGCTGAGAGGAGCACGTGCAACCCTAGCCTCCTAGAATCAACCATCTTCACGTGAACATGATAAGTTCTTTCTAAACGTACAGGTATAGAGGTTGGGCCTCATATGTTTTTTCTTTTGATGATTCTTTGCAAGAAGAAAAGGTTCTTTCTGAACGGTTACGTGCAAGGTTATCATCGCTATGTTTTTTTTCTTCGAGAGCAATAGATAAATAGATATATTAGATCTACACCGTTATAACTCGGTCCCACCAGATTAACGGTTTCTAATTACTGATTAACGTGGGAATTTCTGCGAAGACTAGAATTAGTATAGGTATAGATATAGATGAGAAAAGCGCTCCCGAGGAGACATGGGAATTATCGTCAAGCTAGTTTTCATCACGCTTATATGATTCGCGTAAGGTACTTTGATAATTTGGTATGTGGGTGGACCGGTGCTTGGGTACTGCCCTTACTTGGACAAGCATCCCACTTATGATTAACCCCTATTGCAAGCATCCGCAACTACAAAAGAAGTATTAAGGTAACCTAACCACATCATTAAACATATGGATCCAAATCAGCCCCTTACGAAGCAACGCAAAAACTAGGGTTTAAGCTTCTGTCACTCTAGCAACCCATCATCTACTAATTACTTCCCAATGCCTTCCTCTAGGCCCAAATAATGGTGAAGTGTCATGTAGTCGACGTTCACATAATACCACTAGAGGAAAGACAACATACATCTCATCAAAATATCGAACGGATACCAAATTCACATGACTACTAATAGCAAGACTTGACCCATGTCCTCAGGAACAAACGTAACTACTCACAAAGCATATTCATGTTCATAATCAGAGGAGTAATAATATGCATTAAGGATTTGAACATATAATCTTCCACCAAGTAAACCAATAAGCATCAACTACAAGGAGTAATCAACACTACTAGAAACCCACAGGTAACAATTTGTGGTTTTGGATACAAGATTGGATACAAGAGATGAACTAGGGTTTGAGAGGAGATGGTGCTGGTGAAGATGTTGATGGAGATTTACCCTCTCCCGATGGGAGGATCGTTGGTGATGGTGATGATGATTTCCCCCTCCTAGAGGGAAGTGTCCCTAGCAGAACAGCTCTGCCAAAGCTCTAGATTGGTTCCGCCAAGGTTCCGCCTCATGGCGGCGGAGTTTCGTCCCGTAAGCTTGCCCACGATTTTTTCCAGGGTAAAAGCCTTCATATAGCAGAAGATGGACACTGGAGGGCCACCAGGGGGCCCAGGAGACAGGGGGCGCGCCTAGTAGGGGTGAGCACGCCCCCACCCTCCTGGCCAGGGTGTGGGCCCCCTAAGGTGTTTCTTCCGCTCAATAATTCTTATTAAATCCAAAAATAAGTTTCATGGAGTTTCAGGTCTTTTGGAGCAGTGCAGAATAGGTTTCCAATGTTTGCTCTTTTTCCAGCCAGAATTCCAGCTGCCGGCATTCCCTCTCTTCATGGTAAACCTTATAAAATAAGAGAGAATAGCCATAAGTATTGATATAAAAGCATGATGCAAAATGGACGTATCAACCCATGTGAGGGAGACAGATCTCTCGGTGGTGTACACCATCGACCCGGCCGTGGTGGACGAATACATCAACACTATTGAGCAGTTGCTTGCTGGTGTCAAGTACAAGGTGGTCGACATCGATCTCCAATACACCATCGGTCTTCCTGGAAAAGATCAAAAGGTTGCCATCGCCCAGTTGTGTGTGCGCCATCATGTCCTCATCTACCACTACTGCATGGCCATAGACCGTTGCGCCCGTTTCGCCAGGTTTGTTAACATCACCGATTACAAGTTCGCTACGGTGGAAACCACCGACGATGTAAAAGCGCTTAGGGTTACGGGCTTGGCCTGCAAAAACCTTGTCAAAATCCGTGAGCACTATAGGGTCTAGGGCAACACAAAGAAGGACTCCCTGGTTGAACTCGCCTCGGCCATCATCGACCCCTACTATGAAAAGATGAAGCAGGATGCCTAGAGAACAAATTCGGTATCTTGGCACAGGGCCTGGATGCGGAAACTGGATGAACCTCACCTCAGGTTCGTGCCCAAGAGCGTGTACACATGCTACGAGATGCACAGTCGGATCGTTGACATGAGGAAGTGCCTCGTTACCCAAATCGATGAGCCCGGATCGAGCCACAAACAGAGCAAGTGTCATAAGTAGTAGATGATGATCAGATGATCGTTTATGCTAGTTAATCATGCATGTAATATATAGTTTACTTTGGTGTGTGGAAATGTCATGTGTGTAGTATGTAGCCACCTATGTAATTATGCATGTAATAGTTTACTTTGGTGTGTGCAAATTCCATGGTTGTAGTAGCCACCTATGTAAGTGGATCTTTAATTTGGTTATGTGTCACGCCCAATATGCGACACTATCCTAAAGAGACTCGAAGGTCCCACCAAGGATAGAAACACATATTGACACGCTTTTGTAAGGTGGATATCATTACATCAAACTATTACATAATAGATGGGGATACATACAAAAGGCATACAATGCCACAAGAATATAATAACACATCATACATAGGACAACATCCGACTACAGATGAAACACAAACAAAGGCTCAAACGACATCCACCCTGCTAGCCCAAGCTGCCGACCAGGAACCTAACCCAAGATCGACGACAAAGAAGAAGAACTCAAAATGGGCAAACATCGCTCTCGCGTCATGATCACCGCATTACCTGTACCTAGAACTATTGTTGTAGTAATTTGTGAGCCACGAGGACTCAGCAATCCCATTACCATGGGTATCAAGACTAGCAAAACTTGATGGGTATCGAATGGATAAGTGGTGAGGTTGCAGCAAGCGACTAAGCAATGTATGGTGGCCAACTTATGGATACAAGAATGAGGTGAGAAGCTACGCAGACGGTCACAAACTAGTAACGATCAATAAGTGATCCTGAACTACTTACGTTCAAATATAACACCACCGTGTTCTCTTCTCGACCCACTCAAAAAGAGACCATCACAGTCACACACGCGGTTGGGTATTTTAATTCGAATCTGGTGTCAAGTTCTCTACAACCGGATATTAACAAATTCCCATCTGCCACATAACCGGGCACGGCTCTCGAAAGTTTAAACCCTACAGGGGTGTCCCAACTTAGCCCATTATAATTCCACGATCCGCAGAGACAATCCTCCATCGCAGGACATCAAATCAGACTCGGAATCCCGGTGCACAAGACATTTCGACAATGGTTAAACAAAACCAGCAAGACCTCCTGGTGTGCCGACAAATCCCGTTAGGAGCCGCACGTATCTCATTCTCAGGGCACAACGGATGGTCAAGACATTGGGTTGGCTGAGACCCTGGTTGCCAGGGGGCGCCGGACATCGCCCAGGTTGGACCAACACTCAGAGGAGCATTGGCCCGAGGGTTGATTAAAAAAAATACTAGGGGCCCAGCGAAAATCCCCTATTTAAGTTTTAGTTGTTATTAGGCAAATGGAAAACAAATGGTGGGCCTTGCTGGAAGAGTTTTATTCAAAGCAAACTGTCAAGAGGGTCCCATACCCCTCATCGTGTTAGGGACGCAAAATCAAGGAACATAACACCGGTATGACGGAAACTAGGGCGGAAAGAGTGGAAAAAAACACCAGGCATAAGGCCGAGCCTTCCACCCTTTACCAAGTATATATGTGCATTAATTAAATAAGAGATACTGTGATATCCCAAAATATCCATGATATCCATGTTCCAACATGGAACAACCTGCAACTGCACCTGCAACTAGCAACGCTGTAAGAAGGGCTGAGCAAAGTGGTAACATAGCCAAACAACAGTTTGCTAGGAAGGGTGAAAAAGGTTAGAGGCTGACATGGCAATTTGGGAGGCTTGATAAACAAGTGGTAGGAAGCGCAACATAGCGGTAGCATCGAGACATCTAGCATAACAATGATAGTAGTGAGATCCAGGGTGACAGTCATCTTGCCTAAAATCCAGCTAGGAAGAAGAACAAGTCCATGAAGAAGATGGACGGGAAAATATGAACCAAGCGTAGTCGAACGAATCCTCATGGTCGCAACGAAACATGAACTATCGGGAAGAAGCATAACCGGAAAGAAGCAAACAACAAGGTAAACACACAACATAAACATGACATGATGCTCAACCAATTATGATGCATGACAAGGCTTTATGTAGCTACTCATGGCAAGGGATGAAGCACTCAAGAACATCACATGCAAGCCAGTTTAAATGAGGTCGGAAACAACATATAACAATTCCGGTAAGTCCTCATATGCAAATTTCGAAATTAGTCCAGATCTGAAAAGAAATTATGTTCAAGTTATTAAACAGCAAGTTAAGATGCACCATAATGATCTACTCAAAATTCTAGTCAAGTTACATATAAAGTTCACTTAATTCGGAGCTACGGCCTAGAAGATATGAGCAAAACAGGGTCAAACATGGCATTGATGAAAAATGCATACAAACATCAAGCAAACACACTCAAAGCATAGATGCAACATGACATGATGAAACTACATGCAAAATCAAGCAAGTTTCATATAGAGCAAGGTCAAAACGGAGCAACGGAGCAACACATACACTCCAAACAAGTTATAACAACAAACTGCCCAAAACAGCAACTAGGCACTTTGCAACCATCAAAACAACATGTTACAGGAATTATGTGAACACAAACTTGACATGAGCTTCATGTGCAGGTAACATACTTCAAATAACATTAAGGTTCAGGTTCGTAGGCATCAAGATTAAACCAATATGATCAATGCAAAAAGCAACTTTATAACACAGGAGCATATACATGAGCAGAGTTAATATGATGGCATGTTGGAGGCATGAAACAAAGATTCTACATCCACTATGCATGGCAACCAAGGGCATGGAATCAAAGTAAACATAAAAAAGAGCAAATAACATCAAGACATCATAGGCATATGGCTCATGGATTAGTGAGAACCAAGAAGACAAGATTGAATGTTGAAATAGTTTCAGCAAGTGGAAAACATCAATATTATGATAGCATGTTTGCAAGCTCTAAACAGAGGCATATCATATCCAAAATTATCAAACTTGGCATGTAGACAAAGCACTCATACCATAATTCAAAACATGTAATTGGATCATCTCCAAAAGAGGTATGGATAATTTAATAACAAGCTCACAACATGTCATCATGAAGTTAACAGAAAACTGAAACAGTATATAGGCATGTTCATGGCAATGAAAACATATGCTAACGGACATATATGAGGCATCAAAAGGCATTGCATGATAGAGAATAACATGGAAAACAAAACATGTCAACTAAGCATCTCCAGATTATGCATTGATTACTTGGTAGCATCAAGCAAACATGGAAACATGATATGACAGATTTAACATTGATAGAACATTAACATGAAGTAGCCCACTTCACAAGCTTGATGCACTCACTACAGGGCATATCAAAATACATGATTGCACCATAGCAAATATGTCATAATTATGCTCCTAAAACATGTAGACATGATGCTCAAAAGAAAATCACAAAAAAAGATATAAAAATGACAAATAGGAAAATTACAATAGTGTCTAGCAGTTAACAGCAACATGCACTTTTGCATCAGAGATTAACATGTCAAGATGCACCCTAACATAATGCAAAGCAAACCAACATGTAGAGCATGAAGAGCAGAACATGTGCATATCAAGGTCATCACCATAGCATCAACAAGGACAAAGTTACACCACTCACAGGATGCACACATCATGTTAACCAACAGCAGATTCCAGCAGTTTATATCACTTAGCAGTTTTGCAACGAAGATTAAGACATCGAGATGAACAGTAACATGCATGCAAACTACTCCATCATGAAGGGCACTCTGAGATGAACATTTTGACATATCATACATGCAAAACGGATCAAGATGCACAAAGTTATAGCATGATGAAGATGCACACATAATGTAACAGATTTGGGGACTTCGTCCTTTTTCAGAAAAAAACACTGGTGAGCGCATGATATAATATGATGCCCAGGGCGAGGCTTAGCGGGATGATAATCACCTAGGGCCCGTGGGCCTGTCGGTGACGGTTCGGGGAAAACCGAAGGCGGTTCGGGCGGGTTCGGTCGAGTCGAACTAGGGCGAACCAGGCAGGCCGGCGGGACCCACGTGACAGGGACGAAGCGGCAGCGGGGGGCTCGAGCTCCAGCAAACCGTGGGGCGGCGGGGATGGCGGATCCGGCCGGATCTTCACCGGATCTGGCCGGAGACACGGCAAGCGGTGATCTGCGGAGGAGGTGACGGGGCGCGGAGCGCGGTGGAGGCCGACCGGAGGCGGCTTGGTGGCACCCGGCGATGCTGCGGCGGGGCGAGCAGGGCGACAGGGCTCGGGAGGTTCTCGGGCGAAGGGGTGACGGTGACGGGCGACGACGAGGCAAGGTCAGCGCGGGCGGCGGCGCATGCCGAGGGTTCACCGACGGGAGGCGAGGTCCGGCGCAGCGGCGGCGGCTGCGGAGACGAGCAGCGCGGGGATGCGGGCAGCTCAGGGCGCGGTGCAGGCTTGCGGCGGCGGGGCGGACGGGCCGCGTAGGCCCGTTGCGGGCTTCGTCAGCCGCGGTGGTGGGAGGCGCGGGGAAGATAGGTGGCGGCGCGGGAGTGGCTGCGGGCGTCGGCGCGGGTGTGTGCGGCGGCGGGCGGACACGTCCGGCGGCTGAGAGGGAGAGAGGCTAGGGTTTTGATCCGAAAAATGGAGGGGGCGGACGTTTATATAGGTAGAGGGATCTAGGAGAGTCCAAATGAGGTGCGGTTTTCGTCCACACGATCGTGATCCAACGACGGAGAGCATGGAGGGGGGTTTAGATGGGCTAGCAGGCTGCGGAGGAGGGGTGCTGGGCTGAAAATAGTAGGGGGGTTCGGTTAACGCAGTTAACCATTGGGGCATCAAACGACCTCCGAATGGAACGAAGTTTGACAGACGGTCTACCAGTGATGTACCAAGACCACTTGTCAACTCTCAGCCCATTCTGAAAACATTTTTTGCGGCTCACGAAATGAGATGTGGGAGGTACATCGGGCGCGTGCGAGTGTGTCTGTGCTCAGAACGGACAACGGAGAGAACCATGGGAAAACCCGAATGGATGCACGTTTTGAAAAACATGCAGATGAAATGCAGATGATGTCATGGCAAAGTGCAACATGCAATCAAATGACACTGCAATGACGGCGAATAACTGGAAGACATCTGGCGCATCGGTCTCGGGGCGTTACATTATGCAACCATGTCCTTATAAGTGTGTATATATATGTTGTTGTTCTGTATGCAATCCCATCGCACAACACACACGTCTTACTCGCAGCAATCGTCTATGTTATTATCGATCTTCGCACACATTTCTGATTACAGACCTGTTTACTGCGTATCACACACATCTTGTTATATTGAACCATTTATGTTCTCTTATCTCAACACACACAATTCATCTGAGTGAACCACATGTCGTATATCGCACACACCTTGATCTGGTTGACCGTTTCTTTTGTGTTGCCTCACAAACAGTTCATCCTAGTGAGCCGTATGTTGTATATCACACACACCTTCATCTGGATGCCCATTTCTTTTGTTGCTCCTCATCGCAAACAGTTAATTGTACCGAACCCTATGCCCTGCATCACACACGGAATTAGAATCTGAACCGTGTTTGATGCTTCCGTCATCACAAATGTTTTGCACCTTTTTTTGATAGTTTTTTACACCACCGTTTGCGATTAATGCATCACACACAGTTTCGTCAAAGGGTCTCTGATCGTAGTGTCGCATTAGCAACATCCTGCAGTAGTGCTAGACAAGTTATCAGCCACGGGGTTCTCAGGTCCCTTTTTATCATTGATATGCAAATCAAATTCTTGTTGTAGAAGAACCCACCTAATGAGTCTAAGTTTAGCATCTTTCTTTTCCATAAGATATTTAAAAGCAACATGATTGGTGTGAACAGTCACTTTGGAATCAACAATGTAGGATCTAAATTTATCTTAAGCGAACACAACTGCTAAAAATTCCTTTTCAGTAGTAGCATAATTTTGTTGAGCACTGTCTAAAGTTTTGCTAGCATAGTGAATAACATTCAGTTTCTTATCAACTCTTTGTCCTATAAAAACACCAACAACATAATGGCTAGCATCACACATAATTTTAAAAGGTAAGTTCCAATCAGGTGGTTGAACAATATGTGTAGAAATTAAGGATTTCTTTAGTATTTCGAAGGCTTCCAAACAATCATCATCAAAAACAAAAGGGATATCCTTTTGCAAAATATTTGTAAGAGGCCTAGAAATTTTAGAAAAGTCTTTTATAAATCTCCTATAGAAACCAGCATGACCAAGGAAACAACAAATACCTTTGATATCTTTAGGACATGGCATTTTCTCAATACCTCTTTCAGAAATTTTAGGACCCAAAACAAGGCCTTCGTTAACCATAAAGTGGCACTTCTCCCAATTCAAGACAAGATTTGTTTGCTCACATCTCTGCAAAACTCGATCAAGACTGCTTAAGCAATCATCAAAAGACTTCCCATAAACAGAAAAGTCATCCATGAAAACCTCAACAATCTTTTTTACAAAAATCAGAGAATATATCAGTCATACATCTTTTAAAGGTAGAAGGTGCATTGCATAAACCAAAAGGCATACGTCTATAAGCATAAGTTCCTAAAGGACAAGTAAAAGTGGTCTTTTCTTGATCAGGTTGAGAAACAGGTATTTGTGAAAAACCAGAGTATCCATCAAGGAAGCAAAAATGTGTGTGTTTAGGTAATCTTTCTAGCATTTTATCAATAAAAGGTAGAAGGCAATGCTCTTTTATAGTTGCTTTGTTTAATTTTATAAAATCAATTACCATTCTATAGCCTGTGATAATTCTTTGTGGAATAAGTCCATTCTTATCATTAGGAACAACAGTAATACCTCCCTTCTTAGGGACACAATGAACAGGACTTACCCACCTACTATCAGCTATAGGATATATTATACCTGCTTCCTTTCAATATTTTCATTCTTACCAATTCTTTCATCTTCGGATTTAACCGATGTTGATGATCAACAACGGGTTTAGCATCAGGTTCCAAATTAATCTTGTGCTGGCATAGAGTGGGACTAATGCCCTTAGGATCATCAAGAGTATATCCAATAGCAGCTCAGTGCTTCCTTAGAACTTTCAATAATCTTTCTCCTTCATGTTCTGAAAGGTTAGCACTAATAATAACATGATACATCTTTTTCTCATCAAGATAAGCATATTTCAAAGTGTCTAGCAATTGTTTTAATTCAAACACTGGATCACCTTTAGGTTGAACAGGACCTCCTAGAGTTTCAATAGGTAGATTGTGTTTAAGCTGAGGTTGTTGTTCGAACAAGATTCTATCTATTTCCTTTCTTCCATGCATATGCAAATTATCTTCATGGTCTAGCAGATATTGTTCTAAATGATCAGTAGGAGGCACAACAATAGAAGCAAGACCAAGAATTTCATCCTTACTAGGCAAATCTTTCTTATGAGGTTTCTACAAAACTTAGAAAAATTAAACTCATGAGATTCATCACCAAAACTAACACCGACAATTTGTTTCTCACAATCTATTTTAGCATTAACAGTGTTCAAGAATGGTCTACCAAAGATAATGGGACAAAAGTCATCTTGTGGGGAACCAAGAACAAGAAAATTAGTAGGGTATTTTATTTTCCCACACAAGACTTCAACATCTCTAACAATCCCAATTGGTGATATAGTATCTCTATTGGCAAGCTTAATAGTAACATCTATGTCTTCTATTTCAGCGGGTGCTATATCATTCATAATTTCTTGATATAAGGTAAAAGGAATGGCACTCACTCTAGCACCTATGTCACATAAACCATGATAACGGTGATATCCTATCTTAACTGAGAAAACTGGCATGCGAACAACAAGTCTATGTTTATCTTTTCATCGGGTTTGGCAATTCTAGCAGCTTCATCACAGAAGTAAATAACATGCCCATCAATATTATCGACCAAGAGATCTTTAACCATAGCAAAACTAGGTTCTAATTTGTTTTGTTCAGCTGGTTTAGATGTTCTAATATAACTTTTGTTGACCACAATTGAAACTTTAGCATGTTCCTTAATCCTAACAGGAAAGGTGGTTTTTCAATATAAGTAGTGGGGACAACTGGATCAACATTATAAGTGATAGTTTCATCTTTAGCTTTTACTGGTTCTTTAACTTTTTCTTTAATTGGTGGGTGATATTTGAACCACTTCTCTTTAGAAAGATCAACATGAGTAGCAAAAGATTCACAAAAGGAACCTACTTTCTCAGAGTCAAGTCCATATTTAGTGCTAAACTTTTGAAAAGCATCGGTATTCATAAAAGATTAAAACAATCAAACTTAAGCTCAATACCCGTCTCTTTACCTTCATCAAGTTCCCAATCTTCAGAGTTGTGTTTAATCCTTTCTAAAAGATCCGACCAGAATTCAATAGTATTCTTCATAAAAGAACCAACACAAGAAGTATTGAGCATGGATTGGTCTTACGAGAAAGTCGAGCATAAAAATTCTGAATTATAATTTCTCTTGAGAGCTCATGATCATATTGGGGTATGAATACAACATTGAATTAAGCCTCCCCCAAGTTAGAGTGGTACTTTCTCCTTCACAACGCCAAAAATTATATATATAATTCCGATCACAATTAACTAGATGCATAGGATAATTGTTTTGATGGAATTCCAATTTCAACCGATTCCAGTTCCAAGATCCAATATCATCGCATAGCCTATACCATGTCAATGCCTTTCCCTTAAAAGATAAAGGGAAAACCTTCTTCTTAGCTTCATCTCCGGGTAAACTTGCAAGCTTAAACAATCCACAAATTTCATCCACATATATCAAGTGCATATCAAGATGTTCGGTTCCATCTCCTGCATGAGGATTAGATAGCAGTTGTTCTACCATACCCGAAGGAATTTCATATTAAATATTTTTAGTAGGTGTAGTAGGTTGAGGGGCAACTAATTGTGGTTCTGGTTGAGGTGAAGATCCCCCAAACAAACCCCTCAAAGGATTGTTTTCCATAGTAACAAGTGACAATAAATTTCAGCACGTAGTAATATTCTTTCCTTACCAATTTCCACTTACCAAGAGCGCTTCACTCCCCGCCAATGACGCCAGAAAAGAGCCTTGATGACCCAGAAGTATATGGTATCAATTGTAGCATTTTCTACAAGTAAGACTTTCGAACCCAACGGGGAGCAAAAGGAAATGACAAGTGGTTTTCAGCAAGGTAATCTCTGCAAGTGCTGAAATTGTAAGTAAGAAAGTAGTTTGGTAGCAAGATAATTTGTAACGAGCAAGCAACGGTAGTAGTAACAAAAGTGCATCAAGGTAGCCCAATCCTTTTGAGGCAAAGGACAGGCCAAAGCGGTCTCTTATGATAAGCAAAGTGTTCTTGAGGGTACGTGGGAATTTCATCTAGTCACTTTCATCATGTTGGTTCGATTCGTGTTCGCTACTTTGATAATTTGGTATGTGGGTGGACCGGTGCTTAGGTGTTGTTCTTACTTGGACAAACCTCCTACTTATGATTAACCCCCTTGCAAGAATTCACAACTAAGAGAAACCTATTAAGAATAAAGTCTAACCATAGCATTAAACTTTTGGATCTAATCGGTCCCTTACGGAATAGCGCATAAACTAGGGTTTAAGCTTCTGTCACTCTCGCAACCCATCATCTAATAACTACTCCACAATGCATTCCCTTAGGCCCAAATGTGGTGAAGTGTAATGTAGTCAACGTTCACATGACACCGAATCACAACATACATATCATCAAAATATCGAACACATATCAAGTTCACATGATTACTTGCAACATAATTTCTCGCGTGACCTCAAGAACAAAAGTAACTAATCACAAATGATAATCATGCTCAAGATCATAGGGGTTTTAAATAGCATAATTGATCTGAACATATAATCTTCCACCAATTAAACCATATAGTAATCAACTACAAGGTGTAATTAACACTACTAGTCACGCACAAGCACCAATCTATAGTTCTTGTACAAAGATTGAACACAAGAGATGAACTAGGGTTTGAGAGGAGATGGTGATGTTGAATATGTTGATGGAGATTTGCCTCCCCAAGATGGAAGAGTTGTTGGTGATGATGATGACAATGATTTCCCCCTCCGGGAGGGATGTTCCCCCGGCGGAATCACTCCACCGAAGGGAAAAATTTTTCCTGCCCAAGTTCCGCCTCGAGACAGTGGCGCTTCATCGTGAAAGTCCTCCCTTTATTTTTTTCTAGGTCAAAATGACTTATATACCAGAAGAGGGGCACCATAGGTGGGCAGAGGGGAGCACAACCGACCAGGGCGCGCCTGGGATCACTGGTGCACCCAGGTGGTTTGTGCCCACCTCGTGGGCCCCCTCGGGTACTTATTTGGTCCAATAATCTTATTTATTCCATAAACATTCCTCGTGAAGTTTCAGCTCATTTGGAGTTGTGCAGAATAGGTAGCCTGACGTAACTTTTTCATGTCAAGATTTCCAGCTGCTAGAATTCTCCCTCTTTGTGTGAACCTTCCATATTATGAGAGAAAAGGCATTAGAATTACTCCAAAAAGCATTATTATGCAATAAAAAACATAAATAATAGTAGGTAAACATGATGCAAAATGGATGTATCATAGTGCACACAGAGTAACAGGTCCCTACACTTAAGAGGAGTTTGATTCAAACTATGAAGATAATCCCCTGGATTGCAGTGAAGGTTATCACAAAACATTATGATAACAAGAGTGACCCCTCAAAAATTGCTGACGTGAAGCAACTGATTCAGTGCTCGTCCGAAAAAGTGACTGCGAACAAGAGGGTTGAACACAAAGTGAAGACGTAGCATTTATTTCGTTGTTTCTCTTCTTTTTATTAAGTCATAGGACCACCGTACTACTAACAGGGGTGTAGCGTTTGAAGGTTTGATTCTCTGATGGTAAACCCAATCCTATGAAAGTTGTGAGATAAATCTCTTTGTGTTCCGAGCAAATACTTGCCAGCAAAAGACTGTGATCTTCTTCACTGCAAGAGATTTATCTCAAACCGAGGAGTTAGCATTACACGGTCCTAAAGTAATTTTACTGTTGCTCTTTGAAATTCGACCATTGTGAACGTGTCGGTTGGCCATTGGCTAGACCGCGTGTCCAAAATGGTCATTTCCCACCAGGGAAGGCCGCGGCTATAAATAGCCAGCCCGCACCGGCGTTGTTCGGTGGCTGCTCCTTTTGATTTGAGTTTAAAATCCACCGAGAGAAAACCTCTAGAGCGGGAAAATTAGATAGTGGTTGAAAATCACTAGAAACTAAGTTCAGTATGCTCTGCCTATTCCTCTTGAGAGCTGCAAACTCTCTAGACGGTTAGGTGCCAATTTCTTCAGAGACCAATAGTAATTGTGGTTCTCGAAGAAGAAGTCTGTAAAGGTTTGGAGATCACCTCAAGTATCTACCACGAGTGATCGGCATTGGTTGATGAACCAATTGTTGAGGAGAATAGAGCGGAGAGAGTTTATCTTTTGTGTTAAATCACAAACCCTCTGATACGTCTCCAACGTATCTATAACTTTTTATTGTTCCATGCTATTATATTATCTGTTTTGGATGTTTAATGGGATTTAATATGCTCTTTTATATTATTTTTGGGACTAACCTATTAACGGGAGGCCCAGTGCCAGTTTCTGATTTTTGCCTATTCTAGAGTTTTGCAGAAAAGGAATACCAAATGGAGTCCAAACGCAATGAAACCTTCACGATGATCTTTCTTGGACCAAAAGCAAACCAGAAGACTTGGAGGCATCCACGAGGCAGGAGGGCGCGCCCAGGGGGGTAGGCCCGCCACCCACCCTCGTGGGCCCTTCGTAGCTCCACTGATGTACTTCTTTTGCCTATATATACTATTATACCCTAGAAACATTAGGGGGAGCCACAAAATCACTTTTCCTCCGCCGCAACCTTCTGTACCCATGAGATCCCATCTTGGGGCCTTTCCTGATGATCTATCGGAGGGGCAATCGATCACGGAGGGCTTCTACATCAACACCATTTCCTCTCCGATGAAACGTGAGTAGTTTACCACAGACCTTT
Source organism: Triticum aestivum (assembly GCF_018294505.1). NCBI lineage: Eukaryota > Viridiplantae > Streptophyta > Magnoliopsida > Poales > Poaceae > Triticum > Triticum aestivum. The sequence continues at coordinate 95,790,985 of NC_057810.1, forward strand.
GGGTCCATAGTTATTACCTATATTGCTTCTTCTCTCTCTTTGATTCTCAATACAAAGTTCTCCTCATTGTTCTTGGAGATCTATTCGATGTAATGCTCTTTTGCGGTGTGTTCGCCAAGATCCGATGAATTATGGATTTATGAACAAGATTATCGATGAATATTATTTGGTTCTTCTCTGAATTCTTATATGCATGATTTGATATCTTTGCAAGTCTCTTCGAATTATCGGTTTAGTATGGCCTACTAGATTGATCTTTCTTGCCATGGGAGAAGTGCTTAGCTTTGGATTCAATCTTGCGGTGTCCTTTCCCAGTGACAGTAGGGGCAACAAGGCACGTATTGTATTGTTGCCATCGAGGATAAAAAGATGGGGTTTATATCATATTCCTTGAGTTTATCCTTCTACATCATGTCATCTTGCTTAATGCGTTACTCCGCTCTTATGAACTTAATACTCTAGGTGCATGCTGGATAGCGGTCGATGTGTGGAGTAATAGTGGTAGATGCAGAATCGTTTCGGTCTACTGTACACGGACGTGATGCCTATGTTCATGATCATTGCCTTAGATATCTTCAAAATTATGCGCTTTTCTATCAATTGCTCGACAGTAATTTGTTCACCCACCATAATACATGCTATCTTGAGAGAAGCCACTAGTGAAACCTATGGCCCCCGAGTCTCTTTTCTATCATATTACATCTCTTTTCCATTATATTGCATCTCTTTAAATCCAGTTTACTATTTCGCAATCTTTACTTTCCAATCTATACAACAAAAATACCAAAAATATTTAATTTACTATCTCTATTAGATCTCACTTTTGCAAGTGACCGTGAAGGTATTGACAACCCCTTTATAGCGTTGGTTGCAAGGTTCTTGATTGTTTGTGCAGGTACTAGGTGACTTGTGCGCCTTGGTTCTCAAAACTGAGGGAAATACTTACGCTACTTTGCTGCATCACCCTTTCCTCTTCAAGGGAAAAACCAACGCAAGCTCAAGAGGTAGCAAGGATTTCTGGCATCGTTGCCGGGGAGGTCTACATCAAGTCAAGCCATACGAAGTACCCATCATAAACTCTTCTCCCTCGCATTACATTATTTCCCATTCGCCTCTCATTTTCCTCTCCCCCACTACTAAAATGATTTTTGAAAACCTTTGCATTTTCTTCGCCCCTCTTACGTTCGTCTCTTCTCGCTTGCTTCTTGTGTGTTCATTCGTTAGTGCGGTTTGTTGCCATCATGTCTGAAACTGGGGAGGTTATCATTGAAAAAGATAGTTGTAACGATGGGGGAAACTTTAATGCTTTTGATAATCCTCACGAAGAACCTACTATTTTACACACTATAAAGTTCCGGATTGGTAGTGGTAATATTATTGGAAAAGGAGTTATTCAAGATTTCTTTACTTGTGCCGGTGTTGTGCCATTATGGGTGGGTCTATTCTTCATAGAACTAGTAGTCTTGCGGATGCTATATCTTTGCTCGTAGTTGAACTTCAAAGACAACTTATCCACATGCATCCTTGCATACAAAGGATTTTTCTAGAGTTTTCTAATATTGAGCATTCTTCTGTTAAGCGAGCGGCTACCATCTTTCTAGAACATGAGTTAAGATTTATAATGAAAGAGGCCAATGAAATTTTTGCGCATTATAGGGTGGATGCTGGTCATCCTCCCATAGAAGCGATTCTTTTTAATCAAGAAGACATAATGCGTTTACAATCTTTAGATCATGTTGCTTATAATGAAAACCATAGAAAAAGGGTTCCTACCGATGTTCTAGTTGATAGGATTTCTGAACTTAATGATAATTTTGCTATTCAGAAAAATGGGTTAGGTTTTCCTCTTGAACAAAGGCTCATGACTTTTTGCCAAAAGAATGCTTATAATGATGAATTGATTGTGCAATATGATGGGCCAAAGGAGGAACCAATTCCTCCCGAGCTTGATCTTGGGGACTTTTGTCCCATTAAATTTAGCCCTTTTGATTAATTTTGCCTGCCACAAAGAAAACTTGCTACTGAACGTAGGGAGTATGAGATGATTTTTTGCGATTTTCCCTATCATTATTATAGCAATACCTAGATCTATTTGTGTTTTTATGCCAAGCTAGGGGCGTTAAACGATAGCGCTTGTTGGGAGGTAACCCAATTTTATTTTTGTTCTTTGCTTTTTGATCCTCTTTAGTAATAAATAATTCATCTAGCTTGTGTTTAGAGATGGTTTTATGTTTTAATTAGTGTTTGTGCCAAGTAGAACCTTTAGGAAGACTTGGGTGAAGTCTTTGCGATCTTGCTGTAAAAAACAGAAACTTTTGCGCTCACAAGAATAGCTGTCATTTTTTACAGAAGAGTGCTTTTAGGTTGATTATTTTTGAATATGATTAATAGGCAAATTCCTCACGTCCTCCAATTTATTTCAGAATTTTTGGAGTTAGATAAATATTCGAAAGTTACATATTTCTACAGACTGTTCTGTTTTTGACAGATTCTGTTTTTCGTGCGCTGTTTGCTTATTTTGATGAATCTATGAGTAGTATCGGGGGGTATGAACCATAGAGAAGTTGGAATACATTAGGTTTAACACCAATATAACTAAATAATGAGTTCATTACAGTACCTTAAAGTGGTGGTTTATTTTCTTATACTAATGGAGCTCATGAGATTTTCTGTTGAAGTTTTGTGTTGTGAAGTTTTCAAGTTTTTGGGTAAAGATTTGATGGATTTTGGAAGGAGTGGCAAGAGCCTAAGCTTGGGGATTCCCAAGGCATCCCAAGGTAAAATTCAAGGATAACCAAAAGCCTAAGCTTGGGGATGCCCCGGAAGGCATCCCCTCTTTCATCTTCGTCTATCGGTAACTTTACTTGAGGCTATATTTTTATTCAGAACATGATATGTGTTTTGCTTGGAGCGTCTTGTATGATTTGAGTCTTTGATTTTTAGTTTAACACAATCATCCTTGCTGTACACACCTTTTGGGAGAGACACTCATGATTCGTGATTTATTAGAATACTCTATGTGCTTCACTTATATCTTTTGAGCTAGACAATATTGCTCTAGTGCTTCACTTATATCTTTTTAGAGCACACTGTGGTTTTATTTTATAGAAATTGTTGATCTCTCATGCTTCACTTACATTATCTTGAGAGTCTTTTAGAACAGCATTGTAATTTGCATTGGTTATAAAAATGTTCCTAATATGATGGGCATCCAAGATGGGTATAATAAAAACTTTCATATAAAGTGCATTGAATACTATGAGAAGTTTGATTCTTTATGATTGTTTTGAGATATGAACATGGTGATATTAGAGTCATGCTAGTAGAGTGATGACCCACTAGTATAGGTGATCTATCATAGTCCTTTCGATAAGTAAGAGTGTCGAACCCAACAAGGAGCAGAAGGAAATGACAAGCGGTTTTCAGTAAGGTATTCTCTGCAAGCACTGAAATTGTAGGTAATAGATAGTTTTGTGATAAGATAAATTGTAATGGGTAACAAGCAATGAAAGTAAATAAGGTGCAGCAAGGTGGCCCAATCCTTTTTGTATCAAAGGACAACCCTGGACAATTTCTTATAATGAGAAAAGCGCTCCCGAGGACACATGGGAATTATCATCAAGCTAGTTTCATCACGCTCATATGATTCGCGTTCGGTACTTTGATAATTTGATATGTGGGTGGACCGGTGCTTGGGTACTTCCCTTAGTTGGACAAGCATCCCACTTATGATTAACCCCTATTGCAAGCATCCGCAACTACAAAAGAAGTATTAAGGTAAACCTAACCATAGCATGAAACATATGGATCCAAATCAGCCCCTTACGAAGCAACGCATAAACTAGGGTTTAAGCTTCTGTCACTCTAGCAACCCATCATCTACTTATTACTTCCCAATGCCTTCCTCTAGGCCCTAATAATGGTGAAGTGTCATGTAGTCGACGTTCACATAACACCACTAGAGGAGAGACAACATACATCTCATCAAAATATCGAACGAATACCAAATTCACATGACTACTAATAGCAAGACTTCACCCATGTCCTCAGGAACAAATGTAACTACTCATAAAGCATACTCATGTTCATAATCAGAGGGGTATTAATATGCATTAAGGATCTGAACATATGATCTTCCACCAAGTAAACCAATTAGCATCAACTACAAGGAGTAATCAACACTACTAGCAACCCACACGTACCAATTTGTGGTTTTGATACAAGATTGGATACAAGAGATGAACTAGGGTTTGGAGAGGAGATGGTGCTGGTGAAGATGTTTATGGAGATTGACTCCCTCACGATGAGAGGATCGTTGGTGATGATGATGGTGATGATTTCCCCCTCCCGGAGGGAAGTGTCCCCGGCAGAACAGCTCTGCCAGAGCCCTAGATTGGTTCCGCCAAGGTTCCTCCTCGTGGTGGCGGAGTTTCGTCCCGTGAGCATCCTTATGATTTTTTCCAGGACAAAATACCTCATATAGGAGAAGATGGGCACCGGAGGGCCACTAGGGGGCCCAGGAGACAGGGGCACGCCGTGTAGGGGGGGGGGGCACCCCACCCTCCTGGCCAGGGTGTGAGCCCCCTGAGGTACTTTCTTTGCCCAATAATTCTTATTAATTCCAAAGATGACTTTCGTGGAGTTGCGGCACTTTTGGAGCTGTGCAGAATAGGTTTCCAATGTTTGCTCCTTTTCCAGCCAGAATCCCAGCTGCCGACATTCCCCATCTTCATGGTAAACCATGCAAAATAAGAGAGAATAGCCATAAGTATTGTGACATAATGTGTAATAAAAGCCCATAATGCAATAAATATTGATATAAAAGCATGATGCAAAATGGACGTATCAACTCCCCCAAGCGTAAACCTCGCTTCCTCAAGCGGAAGCCGAAATCGAAAAATATGACCACATGTTTAGAGATAGAGGTGTCGATCAAAAAATAAAATATGGACATGAGGGCGTCATAATCATTCTTATAACAGCAACATATATAGATTTTGTCATATGATTTCTTATGCTCAAGTAACAATCTATTCACAATGTCAAGTATGGAACATAAACTTCATTGGGAACTAACAAACTATAATCTCAGTCATTGAAGCAATTGCAATCTATTATATACTTAAGACAGAAGTCAAACAAGCCATCAGGTTAGTCCACATAGATTAAATTATATTAACCGTAAATTTTAGAGATTGACGGTTGAGATTTAAAAGATATAGCATTACATATAAAAATATCACATCCAAACACTTTGACACGTAACGTGTCATCTACTAATAGTCCAATGCGTTATAAGAAGAAAAAAAAAGCTAAGATACGTTTGTGTTACACAAGTACATATATGGGAACAAAAAAAAGGTTCGGTAGCCTGCTAGGGAAGTGTCCATTTGGGCAAAAAGGAAAGGGTCCGGCCACCCCAAGGAAAGGGTCCTAGGAGAATACGTGTGCTGATTCCTAAAAAAGAATTAGTGTGCTGGCGCCATCTATGATTTCGGCAAGCTAATCAGTCCGGAGTTTCTCCCTCCGTGTGAAAATAAAAGTCTAGACTCAGCTTAGTAATCCACGTTTGAGATAACAGTCTCTCTGTTCTGGAGGTGCCATTGTACCTAACTATTCACGTGTAGACTTTAAAAAATGAACTTTGTTGAGCACAAATAGGTAGCCAACCGGCAATGAAAAAAAAGTATTCAATCCTATTCAACATACACTAGCTAAACACGCAATTTGAAAGTCCATATATCATGACAGTCAAAAAAAGGAAAAATAATGCAGCGTAATAAATTGAGTCCTACAAGGATATTGGTCTGGCCGTCACAATTTTCTAGGATTTGTGCTTTTGTTTTTTCTACATGTATACTTTCCTTTTCTTCTAAATACTATCAATTAAAAACATATTTAGAAACTCCAACTTTTTCAAAAATAATACTTTTTGTGACATTTATCAATGAAATTCAAGTGTAGTTTATTATATACAAATGGCAAATTAACGCATATGTCGAGCGGGGCTATATCTTTATGTCTATGGAATACATTGATATATAAATATATATATTCAGAAGTCCACATATCATGAAAGTAAAAAAAGAACAATTCACCATAACAAATTGAGTCCTAAGATATGTAAGCTTTTGTATACGTGCTTATATTGCTCTGCCCATTACAATTTTCAAGGATATGTGTTTTTGTTTTTTCTTCACGTATATTTTCCTTCAATGAAATGTGCAAATGTTTTTACAGAAGGAAAATTAAAGCTCCAATTTGTTTTGAAAAAGAATATTTTTTGTCACATTTTTCAATGAAATTCAAGTGTAGTTTACTATATCCAAATGACAAATTAACGCATATGTCGAACGGGGTTATATCTATATGTCTGTGGAATAAATCTATATATATATATATATATATATATATATATATATATATATATAACAGAAATGTCGAATACAACTATGTATATGTGTCGAATACATCTATTTATATAATGTACTTCTGGTGGACTTATATGTCCGTTTGCGACCTCTATTTTGTACTGAATTTGACTCCTAATTACTGTGAGGACTAGCATAAGCCAGTGTATAATAAAAAACAAATATGTGATACTGGTCATTCAAAATAGATAAAAGCATATAATAGATGCCGTTCATGTGTTACAAATTTTTCAGTAAATATAGAAACAATATTTGGACTGGGAAAAAGCATATCGTTATAAATAATAATATTTACAACAATATACTTTTTTAACACAACAAAAACGCAAGACACCTTCTCAAATTGTAAAATAATTTTTGCCCATACACACAAGTTCAGCCACGTAAATACATGTGAAATAATTCTACTAAAATTGGCATATGAGGACCTGTGGAATTTAAAATTAAAAGGACCGTCCAATTTGATTTCCATTAGGTAGCACTAAATGTGCACCAAAGGAGAACCAGTGCTACCGTAGCATCCCTCGGGGTGAGATGCATTAACAATTTAAAGAAAATAAGGCACTTAGAAGTAAAAATATGAGTACATTCGGTAGCATGGAAAGTTGTTCATGAACTAGAACAGAAATAACGGTAGGTACGTACAATTTTAAATAACTCTTGGAGTCCACAATAGGTGGTACCTTACGAGAAGTGTCATCTATAGACAAGTGATTGCAAGATGGGTTCAGGAAGAGAATTTTATCTAAGTAGATGTTATCTCGGTTGATTTAATTCTTGGTAGAAATTTATCAAAATATGTGAAAATATGAACAGTAGGGGGTGAGCAATGTACCTCAGAAGGATGTATATTAGCAAGAAATCGTATGGTTTGCATGTCAGGCATGGGACCATAGATTTTCAATGTCACGCCACAAAGTCAATACTAAAAAAGTCAAAACAATACCAAAAAAGTTCAACATGATGTACTCGTGATATGCCATTATTTATGATTCAAATTTCTATCTAATAGTACACAGCCATGTAAATATGAAAATACTAAACAAGTAAAAAAACACAAGAAAGAGAACACATGGAAAAAACTAGTCGCGCAAATGCGCGGGTCACACTACTAGTTTATCATAACATCAGAAAGAGTCAAGAATAGAGCTTTTCAGCAAGTCCACATACTCAACTATCATATAGTATTCTGCAATTGCTAACGCTCACACAATACTTATGGTTATGGAGTTTTAATCGGACACTGAGAAAGATAGGGGCTTATAATGTTGCCTCCCAACGTTTCACCTCAAGGGTAATGTCAACAATAATAGTTCATGCCAACGAACAACTAATTGGATATAAATATCATGATCGTTCCAACACGAGGTGCTTGCCAAAGGATAAAATGAAAAGGGGAAAGGTGGAGATCACCTTGACTCTTGCATTAAGTAAAAGACATAAAATAAAAGATAGGCCCTTCGCAGAGGGAAGCAGAGGTTGTCATGCGCTTTTAGGGTTGGATACATAAAATCTTAATGCGAAAGAACATCACTTTATATTGCCACTTGTGTATGGACCTTTATTATGTAGTCCGTCGCTTTTATTGCTTCCATAACAAGATCGTATAAAGTTTATTTTCTCCGCACTAATAAGTCATGCATATTTAGAGAGGAATTTTATTGCTTGCACCGATGACAACTTACTTGAAGGATCTTACTCAATCCATAGGTAGATATGGTGGATTCTCATGGCAAAACTGAGTTTAAGGATATTTGGAAGCACAAGTAGTATCTCTACTTGGTGCTAGGAATTTGGCTAGCATGAGGGGGAAAGGCAAGCTCAACATGTTAAGAAGATCCATGACAATATACTTTAACTGGAATGCGAGAAAAGATAAACCATTACGTTGTCTTCCTTGTCCAACGTCAACTCTTTAGCATGTCATACTTTAATGAGTGCTCACAATCATAAAAGATGTCAAAGATAGTATATTTATATGTGAAAACCTCTCTCTCCTTATTACTTCCTATTAATTGCAATGATGACGAAAACAATGTTTATCAACTCTCAACAACTTTTAAGCCTCATACTTTCTATGTGTGAAGTCATCACTATCCATAAGATCAATATGAATTCTTATATTCTTTTTATTCTTTCTACTTTTCTCAAGATCATAGCAAGATAGCAAAGCCCTTGACTCAACACTAATCTTTATTATAGATAACTCACGGACTCAATTACATAGAGAGATCACAAAGTAAAACTCAAAACTAATTAATACCAAAGATTCAATCTACTAGATCAAGATACTACTAAAAGGATCGAACTAAGTAAAACGGTAAAGATAGGAGTGTGATGGTGATAGGATACCGGGGACCTCCCCCAAGCTTGGCAGTTGCCAAGGGGAGTGCCCATACCCATGTGATTATGTCTTCGGAGGTGGTGATGTAGGAGTTGTCGATGATGTAGGCTTGTCGTCCATCTTCCAAGGCATTGGTTCACCATCATAGAAGGATGATCGAGTCTCCAGGATCCTTAAATCTGTAGCCAAACTCATCCTTTTGAATCTATATTCATACTCACGGTTTTGGTTTTGCAGGTCATAGATCTGAGCTTGGAGGTGCTTGATTTTCTCTTGAAGCTTGAAGATGGTCTCTCCAACGATCTTGGCATCCAGCTTATGGCTACTGGTGAACTCCATGATCATCATTTGGTTGGTGTCGAGTCCATGCTCCACCATCCCTTGACACTTCAAAACTTGCTGCTCCATGGCCTCGAGCTTTGTCTCCACGCTTTCGGTACGCCTTGGTCCCTCCGCATCGCGGATGTGCAGCACCCCCTAACGCATCTCAATGGTTTGAGGGTGTTGCAGCACCTCTGCAAGATAGGGGTTGATAAACCTGTCGAAAAACTTGTCCTTGGGAGCGCTTGGAGACGTCATGATGCTCTAGATCTGTCAGAAAAATAGCTCGAAACAAAGACAAAACATTTTTGCGTGATACGGTGGTCAAAACTTTCGGCAGATTATATAATGAATTTTTACCGACCAAAATACGTAATGTGCAAGAAAACGGAGTCCGGAGGGCACACGAGGTGTCCACGAGACAGGGGGAGCGCCTTATAGGGGGGGGGGGCCCTCGACCCTCGTGGATGCCTCGTGTCCCTCTCGGACTACTTCTTTCTTCCTAAAATTCTTAAATATTCCAAAACAGAGAAAAATTGCCATTAGAACTGTTTTGGAGTCGGTTTACTTACCATAGCACATACCTATTCCTTTTCGGAGTCTAGAACATTCTCGAAAGTGTCTCTTATGTATTCCTCATGGGTTATGGTTTCAATAATATTAGTTTCAACATTAATAGGGTTACCTGAGATATAATGTTTGATTCTTCGATTGTTCACCACCCTCGGACTTGTGCCTTCGAAGTTGTTGATTTTTATGGCACCGAACGATAGACCTCCTCGATAACGTAAGGACCTTCCCACTTAGAGAGAAGTTTTCCTGAAAAAAATCTTAAACGAGAGTTGAATAGCAACACATAATCACCTACGTTAAATTCTCGCTTTTGTATCCTTTGGTCATGCCATATTTTAACTTTTTCTTTAAACAGTTTGGCATTCTCATATGGTTGGGTTCTCCATTCATCAAGTGAGCTAATGTCAAATAACCTCTTCTCACCGGCAAGTTTGAAATCATAGTTGAGCTCTTTAATGGCCCAATATGCCCGATGTTCAAGTTCAAGAGGTAAGTGACATGCTTTTCCATAAACCATTTTATACGGAGACATACCCATAGGATTTTTATCAGTAGTTCTATAGGCCCAAAGTGCATCATCAAGTTTCTTGGACCAATTCTTTCTAGATCTATTAATAGGCTTTTGCAAAATTAATTTGAGCTCTCTATTGCTCAACTCTACTTGACCACTAGACTGTGGGTGATAAGGAGATGCAATTATATGATTAACATCATACTTAGCAAGCATTTTACGGAAAGCACCATGAATAAAATGTGAACCACCATCAGTCATAAGATATCTAGGGACCCCAAACCTAGGAAAAATAACTTCTTTAATCATCTTAATAGAGGTGTTATGATCAGCACTACTAGTTGGAATAGCTTCTACCCACTTAGTAACGTAATCAACAACAACTAAAATATGTGTATATCCATTAGAGGCGGGAAAAGGTCCCATATAATGAAAGCCCCAAACATCAAATGGTTCAATTACAAGAGAATAATTCATAGGCATTTCTTGACGTCTACTAATATTACCAATTCTTTGACATTCATCACAAGACAAAACAAACTTACGAGCATCTTTGAAGAGAGTAGGGCAATAAAAACCGGATTGCAATACCTTATGTGCAGTTCTATCTCCAGCGTGGTGTCCTCCATATGATTCGGAGTGACACTTGCGTAGGATCTGTTCCTGTTCATGCTCAGGTACACAACGTCTAATAACACCATCTACTCCTTCTTTATAAAGGTGTGGGTCATCCCAGAAGTAATGTCTTAAATCATAGAAGAAAATTTTCTTTTGTTGGTATGTGAAACTAGGTGGTATAAATTTAGCAACAATGTAATTAGCATAATCAGCATACCAAGGAGCAGTACGAGAAGCCTTAATGACCGCTAATTGTTCATCAGGAAAGCTATCATTAATAGGTAGTGGGTCATCAAGAACATTCTCTAGTCTAGACAAGTTATCCGCAACGGGGGTTCTCAGCTCCCTTTCTATCAATAATATGCAAATCAAATTCTTGAAGCAAGAGAACCCATCTAATAAGTCTAGTTTTAGCATCTTTCTTTTCCATAAGATATTTAATAGAAGCATGATCAGTGTGAATAGTAACTTTAGAATCAACAATGTAAGGTCTGAACTTATCACATGCAAATACAACTGCTAAGAATTCTTTTTTGGTAGTAGCATAATTTCTTTGGGCAGCATCAAGAGTCTTACTAGCATATTGAATAACATTTAATTTCTTATCAACTCTTTGCCCTAGAACAGCACCTACAACATAATCACTAGCATCACACATAATTTCAAAGGGCAAGTTCCAATCAGGTGGCTGAACAATAGGCGGAGTGATCAAGGCTTTCTTAAGTACTTCAAATGCTTCTACACAATCATCATCAAAGACAAAAGGAATACCTTTTTGCAATAAATTGGTCAGAGGCCTATAGATTTTAGAAAAGTCCTTAATGAACCTCCTATAAAAACCGGCATGACCAAGGAAACTTCTTATACCTTTAATGTCCTTGGGACATGGCATCTTTTCAATAGCATCAACTTTAGCTTGATCAACTTCAATACCTCTTTCATAAATTTTATGCCCCAAGACAATGCCTTCATTAACCATAAAGTGACACTTTTCCCAATTTAGGACGAGACTAGTGTCTTCACATCTCTGCAAAAAATCGATCAAGGTTGCTCAAGCAATCATCAAAAGAGGATCCATAGACGGAGAAGTCATCCATGAATACCTCACAAATCTTTTCACAAAAGTCAGAGAATATAGCCATCATGCATCTTTGAAAGGTAGCAGGTGCACTACATAAATCAAAGGCATACATCTATAACCAAAAGTACCGAAAGGGCAAGTAAAAGTAGTTTTTGATTGATCCTTCGCTGACACAGGTATTTGAGAGAACCCAGAATAACCATCCAGAAAGCAGAAATGTGTGTGTTTGGATAGTCTTTCTAGCATTTGATCAATAAAAGGTAAAGGGTAATGATCTTTCTTAGTATCTTTATTTAATTTACGGAAATCAATTACCATCCTATAACCTGTAATAATTCTTTGCGGAATCAATTCATCTTTATCATTTGGAACAACAGTAATACCTCCCTTTTTAGGGACACAATGGACAGGGCTTACCCATTCACTATCAGCAACGGGATAATTTATACCTGCCTCTAGGAGCTTGAGTATCTCCTTTCTTACCACTTCTTTCATCTTAGGGTTCAATCGCCGTTGAGGGTCTCTAACTGGTTTGGCGTCGTCCTCCAAACTAATTTTGTGTTGACATAACGTGGCACTAATGCCCTTGAGATCATCCAGAGTATATCCAATAGCAGCACGGTGTTTCTTCAGAGTTTTCAATAATCTTTCCTCTTCCTGCTCTGAAAGGTTTGCACTAAATAGCATGATATATTTTCTTTTCATCAAGATAAGCATATTTAAGATTTCCAGGTAATGGTTTTAGCTCAAACACGGGATCACCCTTGGGTGGAGGAGGATCCCCTAAGATTTCAACAGGTAAGTTGTGTTTCAGAATAGGTTCCTGTTGAAGGAACACTTCATCTATTTCCCTTCTTTCCTTCATAAACATATCATTTTCATGGTTTAGCAAATATTGTTCTAGCGGATCAGTAGGAGGCACATCAATAGAAGCAAGACCAATTATTTCATCTTTGATAGGTGATTCTCTATCATGAGGTTGTCTACAAAATTTAGCAAAATTAAACTCATGAGTCATATCATCCAAGCCAATTGTGATAACATCCTTTTCACAATCAATCCTGGCATTAGCAGTATTCAAGAAGGGTCTACTAAATATGATGGGACAAAAGTCATCTTGTGGGGAACCAAGAACAAAAAAATGAGTAGGGTATTTGACCTTCCCACACAAGACTTCAACATCTCTAACAATCCCAAAAGGCCTAATAGTATCTCTATTGGCAAGCTTAATTGTAACATCAATATCTTCTAACTCAACAGGTGCAATGTCATGCATAATCTTTTGGTATAAGGAAATAGGTATTGCACTAGCACTAGCACCCATATCACATAGGCCATGATAACAATGATCTCCTATTTTAACAGAAATAACAGGCATGCCTACAACAGGTCTATGCATTTTAGCATCTGGTTTAACAATATTAGCAGTTTCACCATAGAAGTAAATAACATGCCCATCTAAATTATCATCTAAGAGATCTTTAACCATAGAAAACTAGGTTCAACTTTAATTTGCTTAGGAGGTGTATAAGTTCTAGTATTACTCCTACGAACAACAGTTAAAGCTTTAACATGATCCTTAATCCTAACAGGAAAAGGTGGTTTCTCAACATAAGTAGTAGGAATAATAGGATCATTATAAGTGATAGTATTTTCTTCAACTATAATAGGTGAAACTACTTTTACTTCAATGGGGGGATTATATATTAACCACTTATCCTTAGGGAGATCAATGTGAGCAGCAAAAGATTCACAGAAAGAAGCTACTATCTCAGAGTCAAGTCCATATTTAGCGCTAAATCCTCGAAAAGCGTCGGTATCCATAAAAGATTTAACACAATCAAACTTAGGTGTTATACCTGACTCCTTACCATCATCGGAACCCCAATCTTCAGAGTTGCGTTTAATTCTCTCCAATAAGTCCCACTTAAATTCAGTAGTCTTCAGCATATAAGAACTAGCACATGATGTATCGAGCATGGTGCGATCATTGACAGAAAGCCGAGTATAATTTTTTTGAATAATCATTTCTCTTAAGAGCTCATGATTGGGGCATTAATATAACATTGACTTAAGCCTCCCCCAAGCTTGAGCGATGCTTTCTCCTTCGCGAGGCCAGAAATTATATATGTAATTACAATCACGGTGAACAAGATGCATAGGGTATAACTTCTGGTGAAATTCCAACTTCAATCGTTTATAGTTCCAGCATTCTGTATCATCACATAGCCTATACCATGTCAATCCATCTCTCTTCAAAGATAAAGGGAAGACCTTCCTCTTAACAACATCATCGGGAATACCCGCAAGCTTAAATAATCCACAAATTTCATCCACAAAGATAAGGTGTAAACCGGGATGCAATGTCCCATCTCCTGCAAAAGGATTAGCTAGCAGTTTCTCTATCATACCCGAAGGAATTTCAAAGTAAACATTTTCAGTACGTTCAGTAGGTTGAGGAGTGATGTCTACTACACAACCTTATTCTTGTAGACGTTGTTGGGCCTGCAAGTGCACATGTTTGTAGGACAGTAGCAAATTTCGCTCATGTGGATGACCTAAGCTTTATCAATCCGTGGGAGGCGTAGGATGAAGATGGTCTCTCTCAAACAACCCTGCAACCAAATAACAAAGAGTCTCTTGTGTCTCCAACACACCAAATACAATGGTAAATTGTATAGGTGCACTAGTTCGGCGAAGAGATGGTGATACAAGTGCAATATGGATGGTAGATAAAGGTATTTGTAATCTGAAATTATAAAAATAGCATGGTAGCAAGTGATAAAATTGACCGTAAATGGTATTGCAATGATAGGAAACAAGGCCTAGGGTTCATACTTTCACTAGTGCAAGTTCTCTCAACAATAATAACATAGATAGATCATATAACATTCCCTCAACATGCAACAAAGAGTCACTCCAAAGCCACTAATAGCGGAGAACAAACGAAGAGATTATGGTAGGGTATGAAACCACCTCAAAGTTATCCTTTCTGTTCTATCTATTCAAGAGTTCGTAGTAAAATAACATGAAGCTATTCTTTCCGCTCAATCTATCATAGAGTTCATACTAGAATAACACCTTAAGACACAAATCAACCAAAACCCTAATGTCACCTAGATACTCCATTGTCACCTCAAGTATCCATGGGCATGATTATACGATATGCATCACACAATCTCAGATTCATCTATTCAACCAACACAAAGTACTTCAAAGAGTGCCCAAAGTTTCTACCGGAGAATCAAGACGAAAACGTGTGCCAACCCCTATGCATAGGTTCATGGACGGAACCCCCAAGTTGTTCACCAAAACATACATCAAGTGGCACATGATATCCCATTGTCACCACAGATAAGCACGGCAAGACATACATCAAGTGTTCTCAAATCATTAAGGACTCAATCTGATAAGATAACTTCAAAGGGAAAACTCAATCCATTACAAGAGAGTAGAGGGGGAGAAACATCCTAAGATCCAACTATAATAGCAAAGCTCGCGATACATCAAGATCGTGCCATAGAGGGAACACGAGAGAGAGATCAAACACATAGCTACTCGTACATACCCTCAGCCTCGAGGGTGAACTACACCCTCCTCGTCATGTAGAGCACCGGGATGATGAAGATGGCCACCGGTGAGGGATCCCCCCTCCGGCAGGGTGTCGGAACAGGCTCCCGAGAGGTTTTTGGTGGCTATAGAGGCTTGCGATGGCGAAACTCCTGATCTATCTTGATATTCGATGTTTTTAGGGTATGAGGGCATATATAGGCGAAAGAAGTCGGTCGGGGGAGCCTCGAGGGGCCCATGAGAGGGTAGGGCGCGCCCAGGGGGGTGGGCGCGCCCCCTTGTCTCGTGGCCTCCTCGATGATCCCCTGGCTTGCACTCCAAGTTCCTGGGATTGGTTCTGTTCCAAAAAATAACTTTTCCGAAGGTTTCATTCTGTTTGGACTCCGTTTGATATTCCTTTATTTTGAAATACTGAAACAGGCAAGAAAACAACAATATGGGCTGGGCCTCCGGTTAATAGGTTAGTCCCAAAAGTAATATAAAAGTGAATAATAAAGCCCATAATCATGCAAAATAGATAATAAAATAGCATGAATGCTTCATAAATTATAGATACGTTGGATACGTATTAGCATCCCCAAGCTTAATTCCTTCTCGTCCTCGAGTAGGTAAATGATAAAAGAAAGAATCTATGAAGTGTGAATGCTAGCAGGTGCAAAAGTTTGATCAATGATAATTTCTATCACCTTTTCTAGCATGTTTATATGTCATAACAATAGTTCATCTCATAAATCTTTTCATCATAAAGTAACAAGCTATTCACATGTCAAAGCATAGACCATAAAATTTCTTGAAAACTAGCAAACTTCATTCTTAGTCATCAAACAATTGCAATTCATCTTATTTTCAGGAAGGGTCTATGTCGGAGCTTCGATTTAGCAAACTCCACATACTCAACTATCATATAGTCTTCTACAATTGCTAACACTCATGCAATACTTGTGGTTATGGAGTTTTAATCAAACACTGAGAAAGATAGGGGCTTATAGTGTTGCCTCCAAACGTATTCACCTTTGGGTGATGTCAACAATAATAGTTCATGCTAACGTACATCCAATTGGATATATATATATCAGGATCACCCTAATACAAAGTGATAGCCAAAGGATAAAATGAAAAAGGGAAAGGTGAAGATCACTTTGACTCTTGCATTAAGTAAAAGACATAAAGTAAAAGATAGGCCCTTCGCAGAGGGAAGTAGAGGTTGTCATGCGCTTTTAGGGTTGGATACACAAAATCTTAATGCGAAAGAACGTCACTTTATATTGCCCCTTGTATATGGACCTTTATTATGCAGTCCGTCAATTTTATTACTTCCATAACAAGATGGTACAAAGCTTATTTTCTCGGCACTAATAAGTCATGCATATTTAGAGAGCAATTTTTATTGGTTGCACCGATGACAACTTACTTGAAGGATCTTACTAAATCCATAGGTAGATATGGTGGACTCTCATGGAAAAACTGGGTTTAAGGATATTTGTAAGCACAAGTAGTATCTCTACTTGGTGCTAGGAATTTTGGCTAGCATGAGGGGGAAAGTCAAGCTCAGCATGTTTGAATGATCCATGACAATATACTTTAACTGAGATGTGAGAAAACATAACCCATTATGTTTTCTTCCCTGTCCAACATCAACTCTTTATCATGTCATACTTAATGAGTGCTCACAATTATAAAACATGTCTATGATAATATATTTATATGTGAAATCTCTCTTCCTTCAATATTATTTCATGAATTGTTCGAATGACCAATACAATGCTTGCTAACCTTCAATACACTTACTACCTCTACTTCTTAGATGTGAAGTCGTTACTCCCCAAGGGATAAGAAAATGAGACATATATAATTTCAGATTTATGACAATCAACTCATTCAACAATTTACTCATAGGATATAAGTGAAGCACACGAGTAAATGACAAACTACTCCAAAAAATATAAGTGAAGATCAATGAGTAGCCAAATAATTATGTAACTATGTGAAGATTCTCTCCCATTTAAGAATTTCAGATCTTGGTATTTTATTCAAACAGCAAGCAAAGCAAAACAAAATGACATTGCAAAGATAGCACAACTCATGTGAAGAAGCAAAAACTTAGGTTCAACCGATACTAACCGATAATTGTTGAAGAAGAAAGGTGGGATGCCTAATGGGGCATCCCCAAGCTTAGATGCTTGAGACTTCTTGAAATATTATCTTGGGGTTCCTTGGCCGTCCCCAAGCTTGAGCTTTTGTGTCTCCTTAACTCCTTTTATATATCGGTTTCCTAAATCTTGAAAGCTTCATTCACACCAAACTCAACAAGAACTCGTGAGATAAGTTAGTATAAAACAATGCAAAACCATATCATTCTCTACTCTAACAAATTACAAACATTATTATTCAACAATGCATACTAAATGTCTCTGCATATTTAATACTCCTATCCTCAAATAGAATCATTAAACAAGCAAGCATATGCAAACAATGCAAACATAACAGCAATCTGCCAAAACAGTATAGTCTGTAAAGAATGCAAGATTCATCATACTTCCCTAACTCCAACAATTATAATAAAAATACTACGCTGTAAAAGATTTATCAGAGCTAATTATGCAAAAAGATTCAACACTATATCTCTCTCTGACTTTTCTAGGGAATTTTTGCAACAGCGGTAAACTTTCTGTTTTCGAACAGCAACATGTATACTAGCAAAATAAGCATGGTAAAGGCTATCCTTGACATTTTTTTGAAAATAAAGATACAAACATTATTCTAAATAACATCAAGAAAATACTAGCAAAATAAATTGATGCTCCAAGCAAAACACATATCCTGTGGCGAATAAAAATATAGCTCCAAGTAAAGTTACCGATGAACGAAGACGAAAGAAGGGATGCCTTCCGGGGCATCCCCAAGCTTAGGCTCTTGGTTGTCCTTGAATATTACCTTGGGGTGCCTTGGGAATCCCCAAGATTAGGCTCTTACCACTCCTTATTCCATAGTCCATCGAACCTTTACCCAAAACTTGAAAACTTCACAACACGAAACTCAGAACAAAACTCGTAAACTCCATTAGTAAAAGAAAACAAACCACCACTTTAAGGTACTGTAATAAACTCATTATTTATTTATATTGGTGTAATATCTACTGTATTCCAACTTCTCTATGGTTCATACCATTCGATACTACTCATAGATTCATCAAAATAAGCAAACAACACATAGAAAACTGAATCTGTCAAAAACAGAACAGTCTGTAATAATCTGTATCAAACGTATACTTATGGAACTCAAAAAATTATTAAATAAATTGGTGGACCTTAGGAATTGGTCTATTAATCATCTTCAAAAATAATCAACTTAAAATCACTCTTCAGTAATAAATGGCAGCTAATCTCGTGAGCGCTAAAGTTTCTGTTTTTTACAGCAAGATCATAAAGACTTCACCCAAGTCTTCCCAAAGGTTCTACTTGGAACTTCATTGAAACAAAAGCTATAAAACATGATTACTACAGTAGCATAATCATGTGGACACACAAAAGCATTAAGGGTAAACATTGGGTTGTCTCCCAATAAGCGCTTTTCTTTAATGCCTTTCTAGCTAGGCATGATGATTTCAATGATGCTCACATAAAAGATAAGAATTTGTCGGTGTACTAGAGTAGGGGTACCCTAGTACCCCGAACTTGTGCACGGGCAGTTGCAGCGCCCCGCGGCAAGGGCTTTCCGGGTGACCACCAAGGTACTCTGTGGCTCCTTTGGAGCCGTTCAAGGACAAAATATTCAAGTCAAGAAGACAAGACCCCGGCAAGAGGAGCTTGCCGGGAAGGCCAACCGAGGCATTTCAAGGAACTTGCCGCGACACGCCATGCGTCCCGGCAAGGCCCGGCGAGCGACAAGCTTCCGGGCGCGACAAGACCACGATCGCGGCAAGGCGCTTGCCGCGGCAAGCGGCCACGCTGTGCCCACGCTCCAGCGCATCAACCAACGTGTCGCCCTGGGGGCCTTCCCAGGCATGCGTGGCGGAAGGCTGTGCAGCCAGCGGTAAGCGGTGGCATGCGTTGCTGACAAGATCGCCATCGTGGCAGGCGGTGGCGCCCCTGACGGTCCTTCTCTACACTGTTTAGGCGACACAGACGGGCATTTAATGCCCTTGTCCCCTGCCGTCAGGGTTAGGTAGAGAGCACTGTACAGACAACTATACCAACCACCTCTCTTTTTACATTTTTACCCTTCTCTGCGTTGCCACCTATCGGTGACCCCTTGTGCATATAAAAGGAGGCCCATGCACAACGTAGAAGGGGTTCGGTTCGGAGAGTTCGGTTCAGTTCGACTAGCTCAGAAGGCTCGGATCATTTCGAAGCCAGAAAACACTTAGCTCTCTAGAGCAAGAACACAATATAATCAGACAAGCAGCAGTAGGAGTATTATCTCTCCAAAGAGCTCCGAAGCTGGGTAAACTTCTCGTGTGCTTCGCCTCGATCTGCTCTTCGTGCGACCTCCGCCCCCCGCCGAACCGAAAGGGGCTCGGTCCGCCGGCCCCATAGGTGTTCGTGGATCAGTTTCCCCGACAGAATTGAAACATAAAGAGAGCATCATGAAGAATATGACTAGCACATTTAAGCCTAACCCACTTCCTATGCATAGGGATTTTGTGAGAAAACAACTTATAGGAACAATAATCAACTAGCATAGGAAAGTACAACAAGCATAGCTTCAAAATTTTCAAGACATAGAGAGGAAACTTGACATTATTGCAGCTCCTACAAGCATATGTTCCTCTCTCATAATAATTTTCAGTAGCATCATGAATGAATTCAACAATATGACCAGCACCTAAAGCATTCTTTTCATGATCTACAAGCATAGAAAATTTACTACTCTCCACATAAGCAAATTCTTCTCATTCAGAATAGTGGCAGTATCATAAAAGACTTGAACACTAAAAATTGTTTCCACATTAAAAGAGTAATGTTCAGAAAAAAGGGTAATCATAATCATGACAAGTTTTATAAATATAATCATTATTACTTTTTATAGCATAAGTTTCATCACAATAATCATCATAAGTAGCAACTTCGTTCTCATCATAATCGATTGAAACCTCTTCCAAGATAGTGGAGTCACTAAATAAAGTTGACACTCTTCCAAATCCACTTTCATAAATATTATAAGAGTCAACATCCTCCAAAATAGTGGGATCACTACTTCCTAAAGTTGACACTCTTCCAAACCCACTTTGATCAATATAATCATCATAAGCAGGAGGCATGCTATCATAAAAATAAATTTGCTCATCAAAACTTGGGGGACAAAAAATATCAACCTCATCAAACATAGCTTCCCCAAGCTTGTGGCTTTGCATATCATTAGCATCATGGATATTCAAGGAATTCATACTAACAACATTGCAATGATGCTCATCATTCACATATTCCATGCCAAGCATTCTATGTAATTCTTGTTCTAGCACTTGAGCACAATTTTCCTTTCCATCATTCTCACGAAAGATATTAAAAAGATGAAGCATAAGAGGCACACTCAATTCCATATTTTTTTGTAGTTTTCTTTTATAGACTAAACTAGTGATGAAACAAGAAAAAAAATATTTGATTGCAAGATCTAAAGATATACCTTCAAGCACTCACTCCCCGACAACGGCGCCAGAATAGAGCTTAGTTGACGGGGTGCGAGTGCCGCTTACCTAGCCTCCCGGGCAACGGCACCAGAAAAGAGCTTGACGTCTACTACACAACCTTCTTCTTGTAGACGTTGTTGGGCCTACAAGTGCACAGGTTTGTAGGACAGTAGCAAATTTCCCTCAAGTGGATGACCTCAGGTTTATCAATCCGCGGGAGGCGTAGGATTAAGATGGTCTCTCTCAAAAAACCCTGTAACCAAATAACAAATAGTCTCTTGTGTCCCCAACACACCCAATACAATGGTAAATTGTATAGGTGCACTAGTTCAGCGAAGAGATGGTGATACAAGTGCAATATGGATGGTAGATAAAGGTATTTGTAATCTGAAATTATAAAAAAAGCAAGGTAGCAAGTGATAAAAGTGAGTGTAAACGGTATTGCAATGATAGGAAACAAGGCCTAGGGTTCATACTTTCACTAGTGCAAGTTCTCTCAACAATAATAACATAGATAGATCATATAACAATCCCTCAACATGCAACAAAGAGTCACTCCAAAGCCACTAATAGCGGAGAACAAACGACGATATTATGGTAGGGTATGAAACCACCTCAAAGTCATGCTTTCTGGTCTATCTATTCAAGAGTTCGTAGTAAAATAACATGAAGCTATTCTTTCCACTCAATCTATCATAGAGTTCATACTAGATTAACACCATAAAACACAAATCAACCAAAACCCTAATGTCACCTAGATACTCCATTGTCACCTCAAGTATCCGTGGGCATGATTATACGATATGCATCACACAATCTCAAATTCATCTATTCAACCAACACAAAGTACTTCAAAGAGTGCCCAAAAGTTTCTACCGGAAAGTCAAGACGAAAACGTGTGCCAAACCCTATGCATAGGTTCATGGACGGAACCCGCAAGCTGGTCACCAAAACATACATCAAGTGGCAGATGATATCCCATTGTCACCACACAGAAGCACGACAAGACATACATCAAGTGTTCTCAAATCATTAAAGACTCAATCCGATAAGATAACTTCAAAGGGAAAACTCAATCCATTACAAGAGAGTAGAGGGGAGAAACATCATAAGATCCAACTATAATAGCAAAGCTCGCGATACATCAAGATCATGCCATAGAGGGAACACGAGAGAGAACACGAGAGAGAGAGATCAAACACATAGCTACTGGTACATACCCTCAGCCTCGAGGGTGAACTACTCCCTCCTCATCATGGAGAGCGCCCGGATGATGAATATGGACACCAGTGAGGGATCCCCCCTCCGGCAGGGTGCCGGAATAGGCTCCCGAGAGGTTTTTGGTGGCTACAGAGGCTTGCGGCGGGGGAACTCCCGATCTATCTTGATATTCGATGTTTTTGGGGTACTAGGGAATATATAGGCGAAAGAAGTTGGTTGGGAGAGCCTCGAGGGGCCCATGAGAGGGTAGGGCGCGCCCAGGGGGGTGGGCGCGCCCCCCTGTCTCGTGGCCTCCTCGATGATCTCCTGGCTTGCACTCCAAGTTCCGTGGATTGGTTCTGTTCCAAAAATAACTTTTCCAAAGGTTTCATTCCGTTTGGTCTCCATTTGATATTCCTTTTCTTCGAAATACTGAAACAGGCAAGAAAACAGCAATATGGGCTGGGCCTCCGGTTAGTAGGTTAGTCCCAAAAGTAATATAAAAGTGTATAATAAAGCCCATAATCATTCAAATAAATAATAAAATAGCATGAATGCTTCATAAATTATAGATACATTGGAGTCGTATCAAGGAGCAATTCTTTGCTCTACTGGTTGGGGCAAAGATGCCCCAAACAAGCCCCTCAAAGGATTAGTTTCCATAGTAACAAGTGACAAAAAAATTCAGCACACTATATAAATGTTTCCTTACCAAGTTCCACTCACCAAAGGCGCTTCACTCCCCGACAATGGTGCCAAAAAAGAGTTTTGATGACCCACAAGTATAGAGGATCTATCATAGTCCTTTCTATAAGTAAGAGTGTCAAACCCAACGAGGAGCCGAAGGAAATGACAAGCAGTTTTCAGTAAGGTATTCTCTGCAAGCACTGAAATTGTAGGTAATAGATAGTTTTGTGATAAGATAAATTGTAACGGGTAACAAGCAATGAAAGTAAATAAGGTGCAGCAAGGTGGCCCAATCCTTTTTGTAGCAAAGGACAAGCCTGGAAAATTTCTTATAATGAGAAAAGCGCTCCTGAGGACACATGGGAATTATCATCAAGCTAGTTTCATCACACTCATATGATTCGCGTTTGGTACTTTGATAATTTGATATGTGGGTGGACCGGTGCTTGATTACTGACCTTACTTGGACAAGCATCCCACTTATGATTAACCCCTATTGCAAGCATCCGCAACTACAAAAGAAGTATTAAGGTAAACCTAATCATAGCATGAAACATATGGATCCAAATCAACCCCTTATGAAGCAACACATAAACTAGGGTTTAAGCTTCTGTCACTCTAGCAACCCATCATCTACTTATTACTTCCCAATGCCTTCCTCTAGGCCCAAATAATGG
Source organism: Triticum aestivum (assembly GCF_018294505.1). Classification (NCBI taxonomy): domain Eukaryota; kingdom Viridiplantae; phylum Streptophyta; class Magnoliopsida; order Poales; family Poaceae; genus Triticum; species Triticum aestivum. Next base: position 95,814,624 of record NC_057810.1, read on the forward strand.
TGAAGTGTCATGTAGTTGACGTTCACATAACACCACTAGAGGAGAGACAACATACATCTCATCAAAATATCGAACGAATACAAAATTCACATGACTACTAATAGCAATACTTCACCCTTGTCCTCAGGAACAAACATAACTACTCACAAAGCATATTCATGTTCATAATCAGAGGGGTATTAATATGCACTAAGGATCTGAACATATGATCTTCCACCAAGTAAACCAAGTAGCATCAACTAAAAGGAGTAATCAACACTACTAGCAACCCACAGGTACCAATTTTTGGTTTTGATACAAGATTGGATGCAAGATATGAACTAGGGTTTGGAGAGGAGATGGTGCTGGTGAAGATGTTGATGGAGATTGACCCCCTCCCGATGAGAGGATCGTTGGTGATGATGATGGTGATGATTTCCCCCTCCCGGAGGGAAGTGTCCCCGACAGAACAGCTCTGCCGTGAGCTTCCTTATGATTTTTCCAGGACAAAAGACCTCATATAGGAGAAGATGGGCACCGGAGGGCCACCAGGGGGCCCAGGAGACAGGCGGCGGGCCCTGTAGGGGGGGGGGGCCCACCCTCCTGGCTAGGGTGTGGGCCCCCAGAGGTACTTTCTTTGCCCAATAATTCTTATTAATTCCAAAAAATGACTTTCATGGAGTTGCGGGACTTTTGGAGCTGTGCAGAATAGGTTTCCAATGTTTGCTCCTTTTCCAATCAGAATCCCAGCTGCCGGCATTCCCCCTCTTCATGGTAAACCTTGCAAAATAAGAGAGAATAGCCATAAGTATTGTGACATAATGTGTAATAACAGCCCATAATGCAATAAATATTGATATAAAAGCATGATGCAAAATGGACGTATCATAGAGTAGTTGTTAATTTGAGAGATACTTGTGTTAAAGTTCGTGATTCCCGTAGCATGCACGTATGGTGAACCGTTATGTGATGAAGTTGGATCATGATTTATTTATTGATTCTCTTCCTTATGAGTGGCGGTCGGGGATGAGCGATGGTCTTTTCCTACCAATCTATCCCCCTAGGAGCATGCGCGTAGTACTTCATTTTGATAATTAATATACTTTTGCAATAAGTATGTGAGTTCTTTATGACTAATGTTGAGTCGATGGATTATACGTACTCTCATCCTTCCACCATTGCTAGCCTCTCTAGTACCGCACAACTTTCGCCGGTACCATACACCCACCATATACCTTCCTCAAGACAGCCACCATACCTACCTATTATGGCATTTCCATAGCCATTCTGAGATATATTGCCATGCAAAACCGTCCACCGTTCCGTTTATTATGACAGGCATCATCATTGTCATATTTCTTTGCATGATCATGAAGTTGACATCGTATTTGTGGCAAAGCCACCTTTTACAATTATTTCATACATGTCACTCTCGAATCATTGCACATCCCGGTACACCGCCGGAGGCAATCAAATAGAGTCATATTTTGTTCTAAGCATCGAGTTGTAAGTAAATAGAAGTGTGATGATGGTCATTATTAGAGCATTGTCCTAGTGAGGAAAGGATGATGGAGACTATGATTCCCCCACAAGTTGGGATGAGACTCCGGAATAAATAAAAAATGAAAAAAGAGGCCATAAAACAAGAGAAAAGGCCCAAATAAAAAAATGAGAGAAAAAGAGAGAAGGGGCAATGCTACTATCCTTTTACCACACTTGTGCTTCAAAGTAGCACCATATCTTCATGATAGAGAGTCTCCTATGTTGTCACTTTCATATACTAGTGGGAATTTTTCATTATAGAACTTGGCTTGTATATTCCAATGATGGGCTTCCTCAAAATTTCCCTAGGTATTCGTGAGCAAGCAAGTTGGATGCACACCCACATAGTTTCTTTTTGAGCTTTCATACACTTATATCTCTAGTGCATCCTTTGCATGGCAATCCCTACTCACTCACATTGATATCTATTGATGGGCATCTCCATAGCCCATTGATACGCCTAGTTGATGTGAGACTATCTTCTCCTTTTTGTCTTCTCCACAACCACCATTATATTCCACCTATAGTGCTATGTCCATGGCTCACGCTCATGTATTGCGTGAAGATTGAAAAAGTTTGTGAACATCAAAAGTATGAAGCAATTGCTTGGCTTGTCATCGGGGTTGTGCATGATTAAATACTTTGTGTGATGAAGATAGAGCATAATCAGACTATATGATTTTGTATGGATAGATTTCTTTGGCCATGATATTTTTAGAAGACATGATTGCTTTGTTAGTATGCTTGAAGTATTTTTTTATGTCAATATTAAACTTTTGTCTTGAATCTTTCGGATCTGAACTGTCATGCCACAATAAAGAAAATTGCATTGATAAATTTGTTAGGTAGCATTCCACATCAAAAATTCTGTTTTTATCATTTACCTACTCGAGGACGAGTAGGAATTAAGCTTGGGGATGCTTGATACGTCTCCAACGTATCTATAATTTTTTATTGTTCCATGCTATTATATTATCTGTTTTCGATGTTTAATGGGATTTAGTTCACTCTTTTATATTACTTTTGGGACTAACCTATTGACCGGAGGCCCAGTGCCAGTTTCTGCTTTTTTGTGTGCCCATTTTAGAGTTTTGCAGAAAAGGAATACCAAACAGAGTCCAAACGCAATGAAACCTTCACGATGAACTTTCTTGGACCGAAAGCAAACCAGAAGACTTGGCGTTGAAGTCAGAAACGCCATGAGGCATCCACGAGGCAGGATGGTGTGCCCGGGGGGTGGGTAGGCGCGCCACCCATCCTCGTGGGCACCTTGTAGCTCCACCAATTTACTTCTTTCGCCTATATATACTCTTATACCATAGAAACATCAAGGGGAGCCACGAAACCAGTTTTGCACAGCCCCAACCTTCTGTACCCGTGAGATCCCATCTCTGGGCCTTTTTCGGCGATCCGCCGGAGGGGGAATTGATCATGGAAGGCTTCTACATCAACACCATTACCTCTTTGATGAAGCGTGAGTAGTTTACCACAGACCTTGAGGTCTATAGTTATTAGCTAGATGACTTCTTCTCTCTCTTTGATTCTCAATACAAAGTTCTCCTCGATGTTCTTGGAGATCTATTCGATGTAATGCTCTTTTGCGATGTGTTTGCCGAGATCCGATGAATTGTGGATTTATGAACAAGATTATCTATGAATATTCTTTGGTGCTTCTCTGAGTTCTTATATGCATGATGTGATATCTTTGGAAGTCTCTTCGAATTATCAGTTTAGTTTGGCCTTCTAGATTGATCTTTCTTGCCATGGGAGAAGTGCTTAGCTTTGGGCTCAATCTTGTGGTGTCCTTTCCCAGTGACAGTAGGGGCAGTAAGGCACGTATTGTATTGTAGCCATCGAGGATAAAAAGATGGGGTTTATATCATATTGCTTGAGTTTATCCCTCTACATCATGTCATCTTGCTTAATGTGTTACTCTGTTCTTATGAACTTAATACTATAGATGCATGCTGGATAGCGATCGATGTGTAGATGCATAATCGTTTCGGTCTACTTTACACGGACATGATGCCTATGTTCATGATCATTACCTTAGATATCATAATTATGCGCCTTGCTATCAATTGCTCGGTAGTAATTTGTTCACCGACCGTAGTACATGCTATCTTGAGAGAAGCCACAAGTGAAACCTATGGCCTCCGGGTCTCTTTTCTATTATATTACATCTATTTTCCATTATTTTGCATCTATTTAAATCTTGTTTAGTATTTCCCAATCTTTACTTTCCAATCTATACAACAGAAATACCAAAAATATTTACATTACTATCTCTATTCGATCTCACTTCTGAGACTGACCGTGAAGGGATTGACAACCCCTTTATCGCGTTGGTTGCAAGGTTCTGTATTTTTTGTGCAGGTACTAGGTGACTTGTGCGTCGTCTCCTACTGGATTGATACCTTGGTTCTCAAAACTAAGGGAAATACTTACGCTACTTTGCTACATCACCCTTTCCTCTTCAAGAGAAAAACCAACGCAAGCTCAAGAGGTAGCACCCTCCAACCAGACATAGTCCTTCTGCGGAAGGACGAACTGGTCTACCAAATTCCTTGTCACCTTTGAGCATCAGTGCTGACCTCTGCTTCCCTTCTTTACATTTGAACGTGTTCAATCATGTGATTTGTCTCGATGCATGCCTTTAGTTTCCATTTGTTAGTTTGTATTCGCTCACTGTACTCTATTTTTATTCGCTCCGCTACTGGGTTCCGAGAGGTTTGATATTTTAGAAAGAAAATTTAAAACTCCCATTTACCCCCTGTGGTAGACATACTTCGTTCCAACAGTATCCCTACATTTTCTCAAAATGTAATGTTGTAGCGCAAATGCTTTAGTACATGAGATTTTTGCATCAAATATATGTGCTCCTGTTTTTCTAGAAATATTATGGATTTTTATATGCGGTGTGCATCCTGCTACGCAGAAACTGGGATGTAACTATTCGTGGTTAGATCGCTCTTGATGAAATGCTGGAGTCAATAAAAACTCTTTTTAATAGAAAAAAGTATGCTTGACAAAGCATGTTGACATAAAGAGCAGGTACAACCTAAAAGTTTCAACTAACTGATAAAAAAGAGCATGGAAGAGACCCATAATAACAATTTCAACAACAACTAAATTCCTTTGCTCAAAGAGAAAGACCGAGACCGAATGTCTCATCTTATTCATGATGCCATCCATGCATGAGTCTTATTAGTCATGGGAAAACTAAATAAAAGGTGACAAGGCAAATGTAGATGGGTATGCCCTACATGCAAAGATCCTCTCTCTGCTTACATATTCATATGACTGGGAAAGAAGCCGACATTGGTACCATCATGGCCACCTGTACTGTGGCCATTGCAGATCTGGGTGCCAAGGTCCCCTTCCGACCTCACTGTCTCAAGGCAACCCTCTTTTTGCTGTGGCAGCACCCGATACATGGCTTGAGGCCCGATGTCCATGTCGTCAATGATGTATGGTGCTCGCGTCTGGTAGAACAGTGGCTTCTCGCTCATTTATGCGATGCGTTCGCCCAGGCTCTTGAGCATTAACTCCAACTTCTAGCCCATGGTTGTGAGCTCCTCGATGTTTCCCAGAACACTACTAGAATTAGCTTATTTTCCATCAACTATCACTTTGCCGTCTGCTTGCTGACGACAAAGAAGGTCTTTGCCGTCAGCCACAAGAAAACGGACAGCAAAGAAGTGGCTGATGGCAAACAAGGTCTCTGCCATCAGCCAATTCTTTGCCGTCTGCTGGCTGATGGCAAATATTATTTGCCGTCCGCTAGCGGACGACATAGAAGTGGGTGGGTCCAGTTATTGTTTAACCAACTATAGCCCACCGGCCCCACCACTTTGCCGTCCGCCAGCGGACGACAAAGTATGTTTGCCGACCGTTGGCGGACGACAAAGAGGCGGGTACGTTAACGACCGTCCCGCCCCCATCCTCTCTCTTCTCTCACTCTCCAACTCCCGTCCCCACCCACACCCGCACCGCCGCCACCGTCGCCCCGCCCCGCCCCCTCCCCTCTGTCGCCATCCCCAACTCACACCGGCCCGCGCCGCCGCTGATACGTCTCCAATGTATCTATAATTTATGAAGCATTCATGCTATTATATTACTTATTTTGGATGATTATTGGCTTAATTATACACTTTTATATTATTTTTGGGACTAACCTATTAACCGGAGGCGCAGCCCATATTGCTGTTTTCTTGCCTATTTTAGTGTTTCGAAGAAAAGGAATATCAAACAGAGTCCAAACAGAATGAAACCTTCAGGAAAGTTATTTTTGGAACGGAAGCAATCCAGGGGACTTGAAGTGCATGTCAGAGAAGCTCCGAGGAAGCCACGAGGGTGGGGGGCGCCCCCCTACTGGGCGCACCCCCTATCTCATGGGCCCCTCAAGCGTCCCCCGGACGACTTCTCTAACCTATATAAGTCCATATACCCTAAAAACATCGAAGACAAAGATAGATCGGGAGTTCCGCCACCGCAAGCCACAATAGCCACCAAAAACCTTTCGGGAGCCCGTTCCGGCACCCTGCTGGAGGGGGAACCCATCACCAGTGGCCATGTTCATCATCCCGGCGCTCTCCATGATGAGGAGGGAGTAGTTCACCCTCGGGGCCGAGGTATGTACCAGTAGCTATGTGTTTGATCTCTCTCTCTCTCTCTCTCTCGTGTTCTCTCTATGGCATGATCTTGATGTATCGCGAGCTTTGCTATTATATTTGGATCTTATGATGTTTCCCCCTCTACTCTCTTGTAATGGATTGAGTTTTCCCATTGAAGTTATCTTATTGGATTGAGTCTTTAAGGATTTGAGAACACTTGATATATGTCTTGTCGTGCTTATCTGTGGTGACAATGGGAGATTCACGTGATCCACTTGTTGTATATTTGGTGATCAACTTGTGGGTTCCGCCCATGAACCTATGCATAGGGGTTGGCACACCTTTTCGTCTTGACTCTCCGGTAGAAACTTTGGGAAACTCTTTGAAGTACTTTGGGTTGGTTGAATAGATAAATCTGAGATTGTGTGATGCATATCGTATAATCATGCCCACAGATACTTGAGGTGACAATGGAGTATCTAGGTGGCATTAGGGTTTTGGTTGATTCTTGTCTTAAGGTGTTATTCTAGTATGAACTCTATGATAGATTGAACGGAAAGAATAGCTTTGTGTTATTTTACCACTGACTCTTGAATAGATCGAGGAGAAAGAATAACTTTAAGGTGGTTTCGTACCCTAATCTCTTCGTTTGTTCTCCGCTATTAGTGGCTTTGGAGTGACTCTTTGTTGCATGTTGAGGGATAGTTATATGATCTAATTATGTTATTATTGTTGAGAGAACTTGCACTAGTGAAAGTATGAACCTTAGGCCTTGTTTCCTACCATTGCAATACCATTTACGCTCACTTTTATCATTAGTTACCTTGCTGTTTTTATAATTTCAGATTACAAATACCTTTATCTACCATCCATATTGCACTTGTATCACCATCTCTTCGCCAAACTAGTGCACTTATACAATTTACCATTGTATTGGGTGGGTTGGGGACACAAGAGACCCCTTGTTATTTGGTTGTAGAGTTGTTTGAGAGAAACCATCTTCATCCTATGCCTCCCACGGATTGATAAACCTTAGGTCATCCACTTGAGGGAAATTTGCTACTGTCCTACAATCCTCTGCACTTGGAGGCCCAACAACGTCTACAAGAAGAAGGTTGTGTAGGAGACATCAAGCTCTTTTCTGGCGCCATTGCCGGGGAGGTGAGTTCTTGAAGGTATATCTTTAGATCTTGCAATCGTATCTTTTAGTTTCTTGTTTTATCACTAGTTTAGTCTATAAAAGAAAACTACAAAAATGGAATTAAGGGTGCCTCATATGCTTCATCTTTTTAATGTCTTTCGTGAAAATGATGGGAAGGAAAATTGTGCTCAAGTACTAGAAGAATAATTACATAGAATGCTTGGCATAAAATATGTGAATGATGAGCATGATTGTAGTGTTGTTAGTATGAAATCTTTGAATACCTATTATTCTAATGATATGCAAAGCCACAAGCTTGGGAATGCTATGTTTGATGAATATGATATTTTTTGTCCCCCAAGTTTTGATGATAATATTTATTATGATGAAAGCATGCCTCCTATTTATGATTATTATAATGATGAAAGTGGATTTGGAGAGGTCATGACTTTATTTAGTGATGAATCCACTATTTCGGAAGAGGTTCGAATTGATTATGAGAACAAAGTTGCTATCTATGATGATTATTGTGATGACTTGTATGATATTAAGAATAATGATAACCATGAAACTTGTCATCATGATTTTAGTTTTCAATTGGATTATGCCTCGCATGATAAATATTTTGTTGAGTTTGCTCCCACTATTATTCATGAGAAGAAATTTGCTTATGTGGAGAGTAGTTAAATTTCTATGCAAGTAGATCATGAAAAGAATGTTTTATGTGCTGATTATATTGTTGAATTCATTCATGATGCTACTGAAAATTATTATGAGGGAGGAATATATGCTTGTAGGAATTGCAATAATATCAAGTTTCCTCTCTATGTGCTTAAAGTTTTAAAGTTATGCTTGTTTTACCTTCCTATGCTAGTTGATTATTGTTCCCATAAGTTGTTTGCTCACAAAATCCCTATCCATAGGAAGTGGGTTAGACTTAAATGTGCTAGTCATATTCTTCATGATGCTCTCCTTATGTTTCAATTCTTATCTTTTATGTGAGCATCATTGAAATCATCATGCTAGCGCTTGTTGGGAGGCAACCCAATTTATTTTTGTTCCTTGCTTTTTGTTCCTGTTTAGTAATAAACAATTCATCTAGACCCTGTTTAGATGTGCTTTTATGTTTTAATTAGTGTTTGTTCCAAGTAGAACCTTTGGGAAGACTTGGGTGAAGTCTTGATGATCTTGTTGTAAAAAATAGAAACTTTAGCTGCCATTTTTTACTGGAGAGTGCTTTTAGGTTGATTATTTTTGCAGATGATTAATAGACAAATTCCTCAGGTCCACCGAATTATTTCAGAATTTTTTGAGTTACATAAGTATACGTTTGATACAGATTACTACAGACTGTTCTGTTTTTGAGAGATTCTGTTTTTATATGTGTTGTTTTCTTATTTTGATGAATCAATGAGTAGTATCGAAGGGTATGAACCATAGAGAAGTTGGAATACATTAGATATTACACAAATATGAATTTAAAATGAGTTGACAATAGTACCTAAGTGGTGGTTTTATTCTCTTATACTAACGGAGCTTACGAGTTTTGTGTTGAGTTTTGTGTTGTGGAGTTTTCAAGTTTTGGTTAAAGATTCGATGGACTATGGAATAAGGAGTGGCAAGAGCCTAAGCTTGGGGATGCCCAAGGAACCCCAAGGTAATATTCAAGAATAACCAAGAGCCTAAGCTTGGGGATGCCCCAGAAGGCATCCCCTCTTTCGTCTTCGTTCATCGGTAACTTTACTTGGAGCTATATTTTTGTTCACCACATGATATGTGTTTTGCTTGGAGCGTCATTTTATTTTCTTAGTATTTGCTTGCTGTTATTTAGAATAATGTTTTTCATCTATATTTTCAATAAAAATGTCAAGGATAGCCTTCACCATGCTTATTTTGCAAGTATACATGTTGCTGTTTCAAAACAGAAAGTTTGCCTCTGTTGCCAAAATTCCCTAGAAAAGTCAGAGAGTGATATGATGTTGAATAGTTTTGCATAATAAGATATGATAAATCTTATACAGCGTAGTATTTTTCTTATAATTTTTGGAGTTAGGGAAGTATGATGAATCCTACATTCTTTACAGACTATACTGTTTTGGCAGATTGCTGTTATGTTTGTATTGTTTGCATATGTTTGCTTGTTTATTGATTCTATTTGAGGATAGGAGTATTAAATATGCATAGACATTTAGTATTAAATGTTGAATAATAATTTTAGTAATTTGTTACAGCAGAAAATGATAAGGTTTTTGTATTGTTTTATACTAACTTATCTCACGAGCTTTTGTTGAGTTTTGTGTGGATGAAGTTTTTGAGATTTGGGAAAACCGTGATATGAGAGGAATTAAGGAGACAAAAAATCTCAAGCTTGGGGATGCCCAAGGCACCCCAAGATAATATTTCAAGAAGTGTCAAGCATCCAAGCTTGGGGATGCCCCGGTAGGCATCCCACCTTTCTTCTTTAACAGTTATTGGTTAGTATCGGTTGAACCTAAGTTTTTGCTTCTTCACATGAGTCGTGCTATCCTTGAAATGCCATTTTATTTTGCTTTGCTTGCCGTTTGAATAAAATACAAAGATGTGGAATTCTTAAATGAGAGAGAGTCTTCACATATTTACATAATTATTTAACTACTTATTGATCTTCACTTATATCTTTTTTGGAGTAGTTTGTCATTTACTCGTGTGCTTCACTTATATCCTATGAGTAAATAGTTGAATGAGTTGAATGTCATAAATCTGAAATTATATATGTTTCATTTGATTATCCCATGGGGAGTAATGACTTCACATCTAAGAAGTAGAAGTTGTAAATTTATTTAAGGTTAGCAAGCATTGTATTGGTTATTTGAACAATTCATGAAAGAATATTGAAGGAAGAGAGATTTCACATATAAATATACTATCTTAGACATCTTTTATAATTGTGAGAACTCATTAAGTATGACATGCTAAAGAGTTGATGTTGGACAAGGAAGACAATGTAATCGGTTATGTTTTCTCACATCTCACTTAAAGTATATTGTCATGGATCATTCAAACATGTTGAGCTTGCCTTTCCCCCTCATGCTAGCCAAAATTCCTTGCACCAAGTAGAGATAATACTTGTGCTTCCAAATATCCTTAAACCCAGTTTTTTGCCATGAGTGTCCACCATACCTACCTATATGCGGTATTTACCTGCCGTTCCAAGTAAATTTGCATGTGCCAAACTCTAAACCTTCAAATAATAATTTTTTTGTATGCCCGAATTGCTCATGTAGCGACTAGGGACTGTCAGTATCTTCCATGCTAGGTGGGTTATTCTCAAGATGAGTGGACTCCGATCATCATTCACGAGAAAAATGGCTGGTAACCGGGATGCCCAGTCCCATGATCAAAAAGATCAAAATAAAATAAAAAATAATTGCAGACAAAACTCCCCCAGGACTGTTGTTGGTATGGACGGTACCCCCTTGTTTCAGATGACCGTGGAGTGTGATTGTTTGGTGGAGGGGGAGTAAAATATTTACCATTCTGTTTGGGAACCGCCTATAATTTGTGTAGTATGGAAGATATTGGGAACTCTTGGTTTTTATGTGGACAATGAGATCATACCTCTCAAAATTATTTACCTCTATTCCAAAACGAGCTCTGGCACCTCTGCAAATCCCTGATTCCCTCTGCGAAGGGCCTATCTTTTACTTTCATGCAAGAGTCAAGGTGATCTTCACCTTTCCCTTTTTCATTTTATCCTTTGGCAAGAACCTCGTGTTGGAAAGATCCTGATATATATATATATATATATATATATATATATATATATATATATATATATATATATATATATCCAATTGGATGCAAGTTAGCATGAACTATTATTGTTGACATCACCCAAAGGTGAATACGTTGGGAGGCAACACTATAAGCCCCTATCTTTCTCAGTGTCCGATTAAAATTCCATAGCCACAAGTATTGTGTGAGTGTTAGCAATTGTAGAAGACTATATGATAGTTGAGTATGTGGAGATTGCTAAATCAAAGCTCTGACATGGACCCTTCTTGAAAATAAGATGAATTGCAATTGTTTGATGACTGAGAATTGTAACAGCCAGGATTTCGGCCATTTTCTTTTTCTTTTGATTTATTTTGTTTTTGCTCTGTTTTTCTTTTTGGAGTTGTTCTGTGGCCTTGTCACCTGGGAAATCATCCTCATTCCTCCTCCCAAGTGGCTCATCATTCTCAAAACCTTTCCAAGATCTTGTCATTTCACTTCTTGACCAAACCCTAAAACCTTTTCCTAGGGAATATTCCTTTTTCTATTAAAGGAATAACCCTATCTGCCCTGGGTTGTGAAGCAACCTATATTTCTGTCCATCCAAAAATCCCCAAATAACTCTCATAATTCCTTTGGGTCACATATAGCTCAAACATAATTCCCCAATAATTATTTTTCTATTCTGCCCTGAATGGCAGTTTGTGAAGGAAGTGTCATTTATATTTCTAGTGGCTCCCAACCTTTTTGGGCATGTTTATATGTCCAAAGAATTGCCACATCCACAAGTTCAAATTTATTTGCCTAGCCAATCTTCCTCAGTGAATTTTCAAAGTTTCTGTCAGACAGAAGGCTGTCTGAAGGTAGTGCTACCTACAAATGAGTTGAACTTTTGCACACTCCTTAATGTGCTCATATTAACCCCCTCCACCCATTTGCAGCCACATCCAATTATCTATGTGAGCACAGGAGCAAATCTTTGATTTTGGCAATATTTCCAGGTTGTGAAGCAAGTGTATTTTATATTGCTTCAAAAATCCTGATAAATTACAAGATCATTCTTATGCCCATAAAACATCTCTCCACCCAATTTGGAATAAGTTCATTCAACCATTTGACCACCAAAATTATTTCAAGTTTCTGGTCAGCAGAGATGTTTGTGAAGCAAGTGCCATGTTGGCTTGGCCATTTGGCATGAGCATTTTACAGCATCTTCAAATGACCAAATGACCCTGCCTTGCCCAATATTAGCCCGAGTTGATACTCTATGTGAGTGCATCATCATGATCTTCATTTCTGACCAGACTATGTGGTTGTTAAGCAACTACATTAAATCTTTATCCAAATCTTCTCAAACTTACCAGGGTTAAAGTCCTTCTTTACCTCAACCTCGCAGACAACTCCATTGCTCCCAAAACCCTTCCTGTTGATCACCAATGCTCACCCAAGTTTACTATAGTAAACTTCAGAGGGTGATTACCATTTAACCATAGCTCCCCAAATCAAGCCAATGCCTCACAAATTCTCTATCTTGGAAGGACTATCAGCTAGACAATGTTTTGGGTGTTGTAGAGCATTGAATGCCCATGTTCACGTGGTGACTACGACACTCGCATGCCTGTGCGTGCACTCTATGCGCTGTGGTGTGTCCAGAGCACCGTTTGTGCTGGACCCCATCCCCCTCTCGTCGGCTTCGCGCTCGTGAGTATGTCTAGCGGATAGCCCACGTCGTCGCCGTCCTCCTGGAGCCCTCTCCCCCTCCGTCCGCTTCCTCATCGGCGCTCGTCGCCACACGCCCACGGGTGAGCAGTGCCGACATGCATTAATGGCGCTTGGCTGCTTCCCTCCCCTCGACCTCTTCTGTCCGTGAGCTCTGTGGCTCGTCCGCATCCCCGTCGTCGCATTCCCCCGTGCCCTCCCGTGCTCGCTGGCCTCGCCGGAGCATCGGCCGGATGCGCACGACGGCACCCGAGCCCATCCCTCTCGCCCCGGCTATAAATAGCCATCCCCTGCCTCGCTCGAGCACACCACCAGCCTCACCACCCTCCTCTTCCCCTGCCTGACCACTAGCCCGAGCTCCCGGAGCTCTCTGTACCCCCCATTGCCACCATGGCCGCCGCCTCTGCTCACTTCGATTTCGGCGAACCAAGCCCCCTACCTTCATTCTTCCACCTCTAGTCGACCGGCCAAACTCCAGCGGACCATGCAACCTCCTTTCCTATTCACGAAGACCCCGGTGGCGTCGTCTCCAACTCCAGCCGAGCCGCTATTCGCCTCCACGCGGACCCTGCCCGACCCCTTCCTCTCCGGCGTGCGCCACAGTCTCAGATCGACGTGGCTCTCCGTGCTGAGCTCGTCGGTAGGCGGAGCGTCACCGGAGGCCCTCTATGGCACCGGCAATCACCACCCGACATCGGCGGCCTCCCTCTGCCTCGCGGGCGAGCGAGATGGAGAAGAAGGCGAGCGAGTCGCCCTGCGAGCTGGCCGTGGACCCCGTGGGTCCTGCGCATCAGCCACGCACCCGTTGACCAGCCCCGGCCCCGCCTTGCCACGTCAATTAAGTGAAAGCATATTCCCCAGATTACGCTTTTTGTTTTTCTGCCCACGCCCTGTTTGAAAATCTTTTCATTACAGATAGGTCCCTGGCAGAAAAACCCTCATAACTTCTTATCCGTAACTCCAAATGAGGTGATTCCAAAACCTACTTCTTTATTTCGTCGAGCCCATTCTGTTGTTCACACTTTCACCATGAGTTAACATTCTGAAAATGACCATTATGCCCTTGCCCCTATTCAGCCCCTCTAAGAGAGAAAGATTTCCGGCGATTCTTTCCGCGAGCTTCTTGCACTTTCTCCCGGTGATTTCTTCCAACCCAGGCAAGCCACACCCTCCATTCGCATCACTGTAATGCAATGACATGGTTTCACTTATTTGAACTTGTTTAAAATATTGCTTTAGCTACTTGTGATCTGTGCATGGCATTTTCTTGGAGTATTATTTTGATCTTGTGGATGCCATGCTATGGTTTGGGTTAATAGGAGTTATGTTTGTAGTTGATGAGTATCATGTTGCCATTGGAGTATTAGTGGGTGGTATTATGATTATTTTTCTGATGATATCTGTGATTATATTCTTGGTGTATTACTTTGGATATCATGCTACCTTTGGATTATTAGTGGTTAGTATGATTATTTTCATGATGCCAGTTGATGTTCTGTTGCTTGGAGTATTATTTTCGGAGATGATGGTTACATGTGGATCTTAGCTGGATAGCTTTATCCTTGTTATGGGAGTGGATTCATCATGATAGTAGTGTTATGCTATCCTCAGAGTATTTTGGTATGATGATATTATGCTTGGATTATTTGTTGGATATTTCTATGACTTGGATTATAGTTTGATGGTTGACCTTGGAGTATCAGTTATTATGGTTATATTTTTGGGGATAAATTCCGTCAGTAAGTTGGTCAGGTGCCGCCAAATCAAACTTTTCGAGTGCAACCACATTTGCTGGTATGGGACGGCCCTATTGCGGTCTATGGTCGTGCCTCTTGCCGGTGCCTCTAATAAGGGAAGGTTATGGGCGCGCGCTACCCTGATCAGCTAGGCAGACATAAGCCTTGTGTGCCTGTTGTTTGAGTTTTGGATCCGTGTCCCCGTGTAGTACGGGCCACGACGGTGGTCGATGTGTCTTGAGGTAGACACGGGGCCACCCATGACTTAGCCTAGTGGGGAGTGAGTCGGAGTGGCCGGGAGAGTGTCATGGCAGTAGATCGGTTTTGTCAGAACGACGTTGGTCCACCCGAATGGGAGTGCGAGGCCATGGGTTCTGTGGTGTGGGTACAGTGCGCTACCTCTGCAGAGTGTGTGTTTAATCTATCGATAGCCGCGTCCTCAGTCATGGGCATGGGTTCGTACTAGGGTACACCATTCGATCAACACTCACATGACAGAATGACTTATAGGTGATGGATATGTGGATATTTGGAGCAGTACAGGTTGGCCAAGTATTGGTCGGGTTGTGATCGCCGTCAGGATCATGGGCCATTCATTGGTCGGGTTGTGATCGCCGTAAGGATCACAGTTACAGTTTGGTTTTGATGACGAGGTGATCGAGATGGTATATTGCTTGTCCGGCTAGCCAAGAGAGATATGCTTATGGAGATCGGAGATGGTGATTCATCAGTATTGTAGTAGTTTCATATTATGCTTAGGAGTTGCTGTTATATCATGGTAGCTGTTAATTTAATTAACCTGCTTAATGCTATGTTGTTCTCTTGCCTGGATGTTTTTGGTTGTTGTGAGCTTGCAAGTACATTCAATGTACTGACCTGACGTGTCATGCCAGATTGCAGGTGATGCCGTGATTGCTTGATTGCTTGTCGTGGTTTCCGTTCGTGCGAGCTAGATCGTGTCCCAGCCAGAGTCCCTACGGAGTGGAGTTTAGCACCTTCGTCATTGTTCCGCTGCTAGAAGATTTCCGCTGCTACGAGTTGTTCCACTGCTAGCATAGAGCACGTGTAGTATCGCAGGCGTAGTGTCGCCGTGTTGATGTGAACCTTTGTAACATCAGACCTTTATATTTATTCTTGTAATAAGAGCTGATTTGTTCTATGTCAAGTAGTACCGTATTCCAGAGACTTCTCCTTGATCTCTGGGCTGGAATACGGGGCTTTCTGGTTTCTCTGAGCCGGGGTGCCACAGGATTGGTATCAGAGCCGGTCTGGCTGTAGGACTCCCTAGTTAGAATGAGCGGTAGAAACCGGTAGAATTCGGTAGTATAGAGTCTGGTTTGTTTATTGCATTTGGTTGCTGCATTTGTTTGTTGCATAGCATGCATATAGCCTTAGTATTTGTGATAACGGTTTATCTGGTGAGTGTAGATAGAATCGGTTTGGATCCAGTACAACTCAACCTTTGCATTTCTCCAGTTCCTTTTTCTTTCGGTGTTTTGTGTCATCTCTGTCCTAGCAGAGTGATGTGAAGTGATCCCGACACTGTTTGCAAAAATGGTGCTCAGGTATCGCACCGATGTCTTTCTTTCAGTCCCGTCTACCGTTTCGGTGATGGACATGTTTCTATCCCGGATCATTCTTTTGTCGTGTTGACAACCCTTAATGATCTTAGTTATCAAGAAAGGGCAATGTCAGCAGCCTTAGTTTTTCCCTGCTATCCTATTTCTTGGACGAGTACTGATCTTTTTCCGTCCGCTTGATAAAAATGTGGTTTGGACCTCCGTGTCCCACTACCACTACCAAAAAGGACACATCCGTGACATTTTGGGCCGAACGAAATATTTTTCTGTCATACATATGACACTTCTATGACGATAATTGTGACAAAACCCAGTATCATCATAGATGTGGTGGGCTCCTACTTCTATGACAAAAAATCATGATAGAAAATGGGCTTTTCGTCCTGGGCGGGCCGGAGACGCAGCTGCATGACATTCTTTGGGCCATCCGTGACGGAAGAAACCGTGGTAGAAGCGAGGGCGAGGAAAATATCGAGGAGTTCCCGGGTACGGTGGGTGGTCGGGGGCCGAGCGATGCGCGTTTCTCTCGTACACGTATGCGCGTGTGTGCGAGGTGTTGGCTCTAACTGAAAACGAGCGAGGCGTTGGGCTCTAACCGAACCCGAGCGATTGCACTACAGGCTACGCGTTACTGAACCTGAGCGATCGATTCCTTCACTACTGCTGCTAACTAAAGCCGATCGATGCTGCCTCTCTGGATGAATAGTGAACATTGCGGGGGGGGGGGGGGGTTGGATGAACAGTGAGCGGTGGGAGTGGATGAACAGGACCCGTGGCGTTGCCTCTGGATGAATAGGACCCCGATCGATCGAGCTGGTTGGGGCTGGATGAACAGGACCCCGTGGAGGGCTGGATGAATAGGACGACCCCGTGGAGGGCTGGATGAACAATAGACGATGGAGGGGTGGATGAACAGTATCTTGTGGAGGGGTGGTTGAACAGGAGCCTGTGGAGAGGGGTGGTTGAACAATAGCCGGTGGAGTAGTGCACGGTGGAGGCTGGATGAACAGGAGCCCGTGGATGAACAGTCACAGGTGGAGGCTGGAGGAGGTCAACGGTGGATGAACAGTAGCCCGAGGAGGCTGGAGGAGGTCGATGGTGGAGATGAACAGTATCCCGTGGAGTCCCGTTTTGTGGTACGCCACACCCCTCCCAATGAACAGGACCCCCGTTTCGACCTTAGTGCTCCAACACAAGTCCGTTTCCTCCGTTTTGCGGTACGCCACACCCCTCCCGGTCAACAGGACCCTTGATTCGACCGTAGGAGGTCCGTTTCGTCCGTTTTGTGGTACGCCACACCCCACCTGATCAATAGGACCTCCGTTTCGACCAAAGGAGGTCCGCTTCTTCCGTTTTGTGGTACGCCACACCCCTCCCGATCAACAGGACCCCCATTCCGATCGTAGGAGGTCTGTTTCCTCCGTTTTGCGATACGCCAGACCCCTCCCGATGAACAGGATCCTGTTTCGAACGTGGCCGGTCGAACACAAGACCGTTTCCTCCGTTCTGCGGTACGCCAGGCCTCGTTTCCATTGCATGTTCCGACCCAGCCGGTTGGCTCCCCATGAACATGATGACGACGATGTTTCTCCGTTCCGACCCAGCCAATGTACACGAGCCCTGGTCGTACGTATATATGCGCGAGTAGGCGTTCGAGACCCCGCCCATATGTACACATACGTGGTCGTATTTTCTTTCTTGCACCCTGGCTGCTGTACGTACGTGTACATGCTACATGCGCGCCTCTACTACGACACGTGCGCGCCTCTACTACGACACGTGCGCGCCTCTATTACGACATGTGCGCGCCTCTACATCCACCAGTATGTATGTACACGTTCGAGACCAGAATGACAATGCTACATACGCTTCGACCAGGTGGGTCCCGACTGTGAGGCACTTCCTTGCGTGCGAAGATGTAGCTGGTGGCTCCCAATAGTCAGGGGGGCGAATCGTTTTGTTTTTTTTTGCCCGGACGCACTTCCTTGCGTGCGAAGGTGTAGCTGGTGGGTCCCAACAGTCAGGGGGGAAACGTTTTTTTTGTGAAATAAGGTGGCCCGTCCGGTGGGTCCCTGCTGTCAGGTGGAGGAATAATTATTTTGCGTGTAATAAGGAGGCACTTCCTTGCGGCCGCCGTGGACCCAGCTGTCAGCCTCTCCACGCACAGTACTCTTCCGATGGAAGTCGGTCGTTGACCACATGGACCACGCCACACCAGGAGCACCATAGTGGTGGACGACGGTGAGGCCTAGGAAGGGGATGACGCGTAGCTGGGGAAGACGCAGCAGTGGATGCCCACGTGAAGAGGAGTATGAGGGTTCACTGGTTCGGCTGCAGTGTGAGGCTGCCGTCGCCCCAAAATAACAGGGGGTGTGGGTGAGTAGAGGGATGGCCTGGCCAGCGGTGGGAGTAGTAGGGGGCGGTGAGGCCTCCGCGGCATCACAGCCGGCCACGGGAGGCAGGAGCATGCGACACGACCGGCGCTGCTTTGGGCGGCTGGAGCACGAAGACCAGAGGTTGAAGAAGCACTACGGCTGTTGGATGGACATCATATGGTCACTGGAGCTAGAATCATTCATATTGACTAAGTTGACAAAGCCCTCTGTCCCTGTAAACTTAGTAGGCCCACAAGTCAGCCTCCCACCGAGGTGAGTCCCAGCTAGCAGGGGGAGTATTCATTTTTTTGTGCATAATGAGGCATTTCCGATGGGTCCGAGCTGACAGCAGGGGGAACGTTTTTTCGCGAAATACAAAGACCCTTCCGGTGGGTCCCAGCTATCAGGTGGAGGAATCATTATTTTGCTCATAATAAGGAGGCATTTTCCTGTATGGGCCCCTACTGTCAGCCTCTTTTGATGGCTGTTGTTTGTTGACCATGTTGACCTCGCCGCGCCGAGAGCATAAACGCGGTGGACGAGGGAGAGTCCCAGGAAGAGAACCACCGGGAGCCGGCGAAGCCACCGTAGCGGATGCCCACGTTGAGGGGAGAACGAGTGCTGACGTCGCTGGAAAATAATAGGATGTGTGGGTGGTTAGAGGGATGGCTTGGCGGCAGCACAGCCAGCCACGGGAGGAGGGAGCAGGCAGTCCCGTCGGCGTTGGTTTTGGCGGCTAGAGCAGGAAGATCGAAGATTGAAGAAGCACGGCGGCCGTTGGATGGACATCCAACAGTCACTGCTGTGTGTTGACTAAGTTGACAAAGCCTTGCGTACGCGTCAAAATTTTTTTTAGGACAACGTCATCGTCAACCTAGTAGGCCCAGAAGTCAGCCTCCAATCTATGGAAAACAACATACAACCCATTAGCCATTATTTTCAATAATTTACAGCCCATTTGCTAATTCTTAAGGATATTTGAAGCCCATATTCTTTTTATTAGCATTACAGACCATATATTCTGGGCACTGCTAAAAAATCCAACGAAATTTTGCATATTTCGGTGGGTCCGAACTCTTTTAATCACGAAATTTTGAGTCACCTTAAAAATAATTTTCAAAAAATTATATCAAAATAAAATTTGAAAAACAATTCTCTGCAAAAAAATGAATGAAATTTAGAATCTTAACTAGCAAGATGCCCGTTCGTTGCACGGAACATGAAGATGCATTTGTATGAGTAGTTTATCTTGTGGGAGAAAATATGATATTTTATTGTAATTGCTAGTTGGCTTTGGTTTTTATAAGAGTATAGAGTAGGGAAATCCTGAAAAAAAAGATATTTTAATGCAATTGCCGGTTGGCTTTGGTTTAAAAATTTACAGCCCATTTCTTACAACTTGTAGCCCGTTTTCTGGGGAAGCCCATTTCTTACTACTTACATCCCTCCTCGTCTTGAAAGATTAATTTGCAGCCCAGCAGGGCTGGGAAAAGCAAGTAGGCCTCAGTTTTGGTATTCCCCAAAAAAAAGAACTAGGCTAGCCAATTTCAGAAATAAAAAATATATCAACTGGGCTCGTCATGTGCTTAATAAAAGCGTAAGCGTGGGCTAGACGGGCCACAGCCCCGTACAGCACGCAGTTCAGCTCCGTCTCTGAAACTGAAAAACAACTAGGCGAGCTGCTGGGTCCCTAGTGTTATCCGCTCATTGTGTAATTTTCTCGTTTATTGACTACATTGACAATGGCGTGGAACCTAGTTATCAAACAATTAGGAGGAAGTATTTTTTTGGCTTGTAATAATGAGGTACCTGCTTGCGAAATGCAATGACCCTGGTGGGTCCCTACTGTTAGCCTCTCCACGTATAGTCATCTCCTTATTCCTCTTGGTTGTTGAGCATGTTGAAAACGCCAGACGGCGGCGGGCACAGCGAGCTAACCAAGGCGGAGAACGACGGCAAGGCCTCGGACGGGAACGAATAGCAGCCATGGAAGAAGCGGCAGTATAGTGGCAGGTGGAGGGGAGTACAAGGGCAACAACATGGATGTCAAGCATACAAATGGTACAAAAAGCCCAAGGATTAATTGTTCATCAAATTTTTAGACAAAACCCAGATTGAACATGACAGTAACATCTAACCCAACCACTCTTTTTTGCAGTCACAAACAAATGGATTGGTCTGATCCATTAAATCAACATCCTGTGCAAAAAAATATATTTCAGGATGTCTACAACTTATTGTAAATAGAAGACGAGCACGTTTAGAAGCCCATTTGTCCACCTGCAAGTTCTTTTTTTTCTATTCAACATGTTCGTCCGTGAGAAATCTCTTGCTGTAAAAATTAAGCCTCATGGACAATAGTAACCTCGCATTCAACAGGAAGAATGTGACAAAGCTTCTGTTTGCCTGGTTGGATGCATATCGTCCCATCGTTATTGTCCTCAATTGAATGTCATGAGAACTAAGAAAATCCTTGTGCTTATTATGCCAACGATTGGTTATATGTTTTTCTCCATGTGGTTCTGCCTAAGTAGACATGAAGATTGAAAACAGTTAAGGTCTGAAAAAAGATTATGTCGAAAGAACGATAGCTGAACAGTTAATTCTAGTACAATATATACGGGCTTTCAATGTGCATGAAATCATCACCTCTATGTATAAATTCTCCAGAGATCGAAAGCATCGCAGCAAGCCAATAATTATGTGCAGATCAAAACTATACATTCTGATATATATGATCTTGACAGAATCCAACAACATTGATAGGCTATCAATGGACGAACTCTTCATTGATCATATAACATATTATGAGTACCCAAAGTGTACTCCAAGATGATATAAAACTTATGCGCACAAATGAAAAATGCAGCATATGATTACAAATGTGTAGATGATAATATACAGTACCTGAAAAAGTGAGGAGCCAAACACCCACTCCTTGTCATTATTAAACGGGTCACGAATTACACCCAAGGTCTCCAGTTTGGGCGCAGAGACGATAGTTATTTCTGTAGGTGTATAACAATTATGAAGGAGCAACCTTTCAAGTGAAGGGGCATCTTCAATGATGAGTTGCTGTCCTTTAAAACAAATTCCAATGCTTTTAAGGTGAGGCAACTTTATTTGGAGACAACTCATACCGATTTCTATTCCCAAAACAATCAGCAATCGCTCTAGGGCAGGGCAACTGGAGTGGATGATGATGTGCAGTGAGGCCTCCGACAGATAAACCACCACAAGCCAAAGGTTTTTTAGCAGTGGGAGTCGAAGCATTTGTACCAGATCGTCTGGTAGATGGCACCGGGCGAAGGTGGCGGTGTGGAGAGAGAAGGAAAACCACGAGATGGACAACGGTGGTGTGGGCACGAATTCTTGGTATGTTCGTGGTATGAAACTTTCGTGCTAATGGTAGAACTCAAACTGCTGGAGTTTTCCGAATTCAGGGGATGTCAGCCAAGTGTCCACCTTGCCGGGTATGGACAGCAGGTAGGTTGTCGGGATGCAGAGGCATTGAACGGGGCCCTGTTGGTGAGAAGAGACGATGGCTCTGAGGAGATCAAATTTAGGAAGGACAGATATCTGACGACAGTCGAGATTGAGGGGCGCGGTGCGCCATAGAGGGCGCCACTGAGTTGAGAGGACTTCTGTGCAGCGACAATCCTTGGTGGGGAGAAGCGAGATGATCTCCTCAAGGATGACGCCCGGGAGGTCGCTGATGCGGTCCACCGGAGATTCTACCGGTTCCTTAGATCCGGGTGGGGGGAGGGGGGGCTCGCCGCTTCTCCCCACGCTACCGGGTGCGGGATCTACAACCGGCATCGCCGCTGGCGGGAGCCTCATCTTCTTGGCCCTGCGGCCAGCCGACTCCATTTTCCTTGTGGGCGTCGTGCCGAGCTCACGGGTTTGAGCAGAGTATCCAGAGATGAGCCTAGTGGCAGTGCGAGTGGGGAAGAAGGAGGGCTGGGGATTTCTGTAGGAGTGGAAGAAGATGAGCATGCGTTTTCTGTACGAGTGAGGAAGAAGGTGAGCGGGTTTTTCTGGACGAGTAAGGAAGATTGGGGAGCGGGAGGAATTGGGTGGGGAGACAGAAGCGGGAGAGTGAGTTGTTCGTGTTTATAAGGCCCGCTGCACTAACTACTTGCTTTTTCCCAAGAACCGCTCTCTTCTTTTGCGTTGCTGCATTGGAGCTGGCGCATGGGCTTGGCTCACTGGCCATGCATGCAGGATGCATGTGCGTGCTGGCCACTGCATGCGCCTGGTTTGTTACTAGGCCTATTTAATAGGGTGGTTACGGAGTAAATTAAGGAGATTTATTTTCCTGTGTGCATCCACCAAATTAGAGGATGCGGTACTGGATGCAGACACTCACATTAAACTAACATTTAGAAGAACAAAAGTTCAGCATGTCTATGCATCTCAATGATTCAGCATACTATAACCAATATACAAAGCTGTGAGAAGGTGTGGAAATAAAGAAAATCGGTCGATGCTTCTCTGAGCAAAGGGCATCCCTACGCACACATTAATTTCCTAGGGATGCTTATTTCTTCTCAATGTTGCGAGCACTTTGAGCATGTTGGCAACTCCACAACTAGCTAGCTGCCTCATCTTGCAATTGATGCTGACACATTTGCAGCAAGCACATGAGGCAATAGAGATGACTCAACATGGGTCCATATTGTGATGTTCCCCTGAAATCATATTCATTGTCCTGAATCTCAAAACATAGGAAAACTTTAGCTATACTTAAACGATGTTGCAAAACAGTAGCACATATCAATAGCTCGACATGACAAAACACGATCATCTGGACGAAGGGGATACTTACCTGCCTGAGGAAGATTACATATAATTTCATAAGTCCTTGGTTGAATTCCACCTTCGGCTTCACCACACATGACATGATCATTTCGCACTACATTCAGCAATTCAACGTACGAATAAGCTAATTTCATCTTGCGGTGGTCATTGTACCTAGTTATGAATATAGGAATACCTGGAGCACCATGAGGTTAGCTGACAACACGTAGATGTAGCCATATAAAATTTGTGTGGTACTACCAAAATTGAGTTTTGTATCCCTTCCCGTTATGAGAATTCTTCTTGAAGTTGGTAGAATTTGAAGGCTTGTTCTTTGCATCAAACTTGGCTTTCCTCTGAGATTTGTTCTTGTTGTTTTGGGGCTGGTTGGGCTAGAAGTTCTTCTCATGTACAATGTGGGCACTAGAAGCTCGCTCAGCGACCCGAGCACATGTGTATTTTGCTCTCGCCTTCTCCTCAAAA
The DNA here is from genome assembly GCF_018294505.1 of Triticum aestivum. NCBI lineage: Eukaryota > Viridiplantae > Streptophyta > Magnoliopsida > Poales > Poaceae > Triticum > Triticum aestivum. The sequence goes on from NC_057810.1 coordinate 95,838,348, forward strand.
TCAAGAGTGCTAATGAGATCCAAAACAGAGAACTCATGTCTCTTGTTTTTCAGAGAAGTAGCAAAATCATTCCACGAAGGTGGAAGCTTATCAATGATGGTCCCAACAACAAATTTGGCTGGCAACACACACTTAAAGTACTCAAGGTCCTTAGAGAGTGACTGTATCTCATGAGTCTGCTGAACAACAGAGTGCTCATCAGTCATATTGTAGTCACAGAGTTGCTCCATGACGTACAACTCGTTGCCAGCACCCGAGGGCCCAAACGTGGCCTCGAGCGCAGCCCACATGTCTTTGCCACTGTCAAACGACATATATGAATCCATAATGGAATCGTCAAGAACACTCAGCAGGGCGGCTTTGAAGGAGGTATCCATGTTCTGAAAATCCTGCTATGTAGGATTAAGATCGCCCTCAGGCTTACCCTTAGTGGCGTCATAGCAGTACATGATCTAAAACCAATATATTGCTCTTGTGCGCCACCTTTTATATTGCACCCCCTTAAAAGTAGGCGGCCTCAAAAGCGCAGCAAAACCACTCAGAGTAAATTGCATGTAATCAAGTTTTTGGATTGGATTGTTGAATATATGAGCAATCTATTATGAGATTCAATCCGAATCAGATGTAAATAGATCATGACGACAATTGCAAACATCAAAGTAATGATGCAGACTAAACCAGGAGGACAGAATCACATACTGTACAACAGGAGCAGAACCGATGTGGTTGATGTTGTCACCCATGTCGTTGATGAAGAGGTTATTGAGGTCGGGGAAGAAGGCTGTCATTGAGGAAGTCGTCGCTGGCAGCAGTCATAGGAGTGTGCTCCCCAAAAACCTGATCGCCCCTCTCCCATACAGGATCATGAAAGGCGGGGTTTGGAGGACTATTGTCCCTTCTCGCGGTGCACGCCGGAAGGAGGGCTGGAGAAGAATTGCGTGGCAGCGCTAAGATCTGGAACGGTGCGAAACCATATGATACAGTGGCGGCTAGGGTAGAGCATGTCAGGTCGGTCGTGCGAGTATAATAGTAGGCCTTTGTCCCCCAAACCCCACGTCCAAGTCAATAATAGCTCAAAAAAAGTCAATAATAGCCCCACCAAGGTTTGTCTAAAAAACGGAGTAATTAAGGCGTCCATTAGTTCCTTTAGTATAAATAAAATATCATTAATAATGGCCCCACCTTTTGTCTCACAAAGTATGTTGGAGTACAACCGGCTACACGTTTACAATACGCTTCTCTTCTCTCTCCTCTTCTCTCTCCTTCAATTAAGCACAAATACTATATTTAAATCCTTATAGCCTGCTTATGTCATCTAATTGCAGTACTTGCTCTAAAGTTACTATCCACTGTGTAGTCTGAAATGCCGGGCGTGCAGCGGGCGGTTCCCTCGGTCGGTGCGCCGCTTCAACGGCGGAAGCAGTGAGAGGTCGCGTCGCCCTGTCTTGCCATCAATGTGGAGCGGCGGGCTCAGCTGGCACCGGATGGGAAGTGTGCGCGGGAGGGGGAGCGGTTTTTGTTGGGCCAAGAAGGTGAGAAGCCAACTTGGGATCGGTCCCGACGGGGAAATATCATGTGCTCCCATACTCTGCATATGACACTAGTCTATGTTACTACTCCCTCCTTTCCGGTTTATAGAGATGTTTAGAGTAACATAGTAATATGTTATAGTACAAGTTACTCCCCACTATGACCAGCCTTGGCCTCTCCTAGTGCTCCACCATGTATAGCTGCTAAGCCTGCCACGTAGGCATAAAATATGATGTGGCACCAATAAACTAAGCACCTATGCATTGAAGACTTGAGTTACTTAGCCATTTAATGCACTTAGCACCTCATCTAAAGATCATTAATAGTATAGCCAGTTCCATGTCATCTACAACCCATCTTATAGTCAACATGTACAATAGTAGATCAAAAGAGTGTACTACTACTTTTTTATTCTATGGCCCACCTTTCATTTTCACAAAGTGCCTAGGAGCACGTGCTAGAGCTGGCTCTTCACGAAGAGCCCGCTTACCTTCTCTCTCCTCTTCTCTTTTCTCCAACTAAGCAGAAATATACTAGTAGTTTATTCCTTATAGCCCGCTGACTCAGCTCTATTGTACTTGCTCTAAGCACATCTAAGCACTTACTAGCACCACTACTAGGAAAAGGCATGCTAGTGGCGCACTAGTTTTGCCTTCTAATGGCGCACTACTGGTGCGCCACTAGCATCACGCCATTAGAATTAAATTCTAATGGCGCACCACTGGTGCGCCATTAGTATCTGGTGTTCTAATGGCGCACCACATAGTGCGCCATTAGTATTGCCCACAGTGCGCCACTAGTATCTGCTATACTAATGGCGCACCACATGGTAGTGCGCCATTAGTAACAAATTTTTTATTTTTTTTCGTTTTTTCTTAATCTCAGGTCACTATTTCACATTTGAGATATCCAACACATATATATATACAACAAGCATCCATATAACAATCATATCCAACACACAAGTTTCATCATATATACATACATAGCCAACACATAGTTCCATCGTGACATATTACAAATGTTTCACATTGTTCATCCAACACCTTATCCATCAATTCACAAAAGTTTCACATTGATACAAAATAAAAACACAAATGGAAAAGAAGCACTCCATCCATGCAAGCTTTCATGAATTAAATCAAATCTGCAAAATGATAAACAAGAAGTTAAAGAAGAAGAAGAAGAAGAGAAGAAGAAGAAGAAGACTAGAAGAATACTAGAAGAAGAATAAGAAGAAGAATAAGAGGAATAAGAAGAAGACTATAAGCTTATTATGTAAACTTGATCATTTTATGCTAACATCAGTTATTTTGGAGCTAACCTATAGGAAACTAAGCATATAAGCTCTCTAAGTTAGCATATTACAGCCAACTTAGGTAAAATGAAGCTAACCTATGTCATTTTGGAAAAGAAGAAGAATAAGAAGAATAAGAAGAAGACTATAAGCTTATTATGTAAACTTGATCATTTTGTGCTAACATAAGTTATTTTGGAGCTAACCTATAGGAAACTAAGCATTTAAGGTCTCTAAGTTAGCATATTACAGCCAACTTAGGTAAAATGAGGCTAACCTATGTCATTTTGGAAAAGAAGAAGAATAAGAAGAAGACTATAAGCTTATTATGTAAACTTGATCATTTTGTGCTAACATAAGTTATTTTGGAGCTAACCTATAGGAAACTAAGCATATAAGCTCTAAGTTAGCATATTAGAGCCAACTTAGGTAAAATGAAGCTAACCTATAGGAAACAAAGAATATTATAGATAACATAGGTAACTAAGTATATAAATATCATTTTGGAGATCTGACATACCTGACATAGTTCAGTTCTCATTGTTCTTCTCCTTCTCCTTCCTCAGCCTGATGCGCCAAGAGCGGCGAGGCGGTGGAGGCAGCGGGATGTAGTCTTCTACCACAATTGGCGTGGTCATGTCGCCCAGCTGTGGGATCGCCAGCACCACCACCGGTGCGTGGTCATTGTCAGGCACCACCACCATCGCGAGGCCACCTTCAGGCAGGACGGGCATGACCATCGCTAGGTCGTCCTCATCCACCACCATCTCTTGCCCATGGTCAGCCACCACCATCTCTTGCCCATGGTCAGCCACCACCATCTCTTGCCCTTGGTGAGCCACCACCAGCGCTAGGTCATCCTCAGCCTGATACCCATCGTCATCTTGTAGCTCCTCATCCCCACTCTGCTCCTCTTCTCCCCCACACCAGTCCGGTTCATCCTTCTTGTTGTCAGAATCGCTGCTGCCAGAATCGCTGCTGCTTTCGCTAAAGCCAGAATTGTTGTTGCTTTTGCTACAGCCATAATCGCTGTTGCTTTGGCTGTAGCCAGTGTCGCTGCCGCTGCTCCCATTGCCTCTCCAAATGCAACAATGACAGTTAACAATCGATGTGAGACAAAGCCAAATGTAGAGAAATAAGAAGAGGCAGAACATACTGGCATCATCATCACCAGCGTAGCGCATGCGACACATAGTCATGTTGAACACCTTCACGGTGAGCATGGGGGCGTCGTCGTTGTATCTGAAGAGAAGGAAGTACCCTAGTCGCAGGTCGTAGGCACGGTAGAACTTCTCCCACCCATGATACAAGTACATGTGGCCCTCCTTGATCACCAACTCCACATCCCACAGCCTACGAAACCCGCTGCCGGCCTGTCGCAGGTTCACATTATTTGGCGGATCTTCACCCAGCATGTTCATAAAACTGTCAGGTAGCCTCTGCAGTTTGGGACAATGAGTGATCTAGCAAACAACAGATATCATAATGAGATGGGTGAAGCGGAGATCTATCGTTTTATATACATGCGTCATGGATGATACTGAAGTCCCAAGTATGATACTGAAGAACTCGGAAGCATCCAACTCGTACTGCGGTGTGGCAGAGCGGCGGTGGCTGCTTCCCCCCATCTCTAATAAGCAGCAGAAGAGACCAATTAGTACTCTTACAATAGATCATAAAACATGCATGAAAATAACCACACTATATCAAGTTTATCCAAGCAAAATCTCTCATTGTGAATGCAATTGGCAAAGTAACAGAGAGTAAGCTGGAAAACAAGCACAAAAAATAAGTAAGCTCATCTGTAGAGTAACAGAGTAAGCTCATCTGCAGCCCCATCATGATAACCACAAAGAGGAATGTCCACAGACAAACCTTTGGTTAAACAAGGTATGTATGGTCTCAGTTCATCTCTCAATTCACCAACATGACTGATAGGCATGTTAATACATCTACCATATAGACCTTTGGTTCAGAAAAAGTATGCAAACAACATTGCAACCAATAGTACATTTGATTCAAGGACAAGAATCTCACAAGTACAGCAGTTGTCAGCAAGGAGTTTCACCACAAGGAGTTGTCAGCAAGAATGGTCCAATAAAACTTTTTTTAGATGACCCATAAGACAAACTGAAAATAGTTGTTGTTGCTGAACTAATCTGACCACTATAACATGTTCATCATTCAGCCATAGTTGTTGTTGTTGCTACAATTTCAGCAAGCAACATGCCTAAATCCAGTGCTTGTTTGACTTTACTGAATTACCAACACATGGCACACAACACATTTATATTTTGTCAGGTCACACAACACATGCCTGAGGAGGAAGATTGAATTTTCTACAGAAGCATCATCAGGTACACTTCAACATGTGCTAGCAGCAACAAATGGTCAATATTTATAACCTATCAACAAATGGCAAGAATATTGAGTAATCTACTACAGTTTGATCTACTACAGATAATCTATTGCAATTTGATCTATTACATAAACATGGTTGATCTTCGTTTTGCATAAACCTAGTTGAGTATTATAGAGCAATTGACAAAAAATTGACCTGGTTGGAATTCATACAGCAACAGTAACAGTTAACTGAACTTCTTTTGCATGCATTTATCACTCCAGAAAACTTTCAGTAACAAGTGAGAAGCATCTGCTTTTTCTTAGTGAACTTTTGAGCGCACTTATCACTTGTTGGAGTATGCTACAACTTCTGCAAATCACAAACTCCTTTAGTTTACATCTCAGTTTTAGCAAACACTACAGTTTCAATGACATGGCACCTACTATTTTCATCCAACTACTTTTACTCTTCTGCAGTATAAGACTACAATAGTTTCAAACAACTACCAAATCCTAAATGAACTACTTTTAATCTTCTATAATATCCTTTTCCAATAATGATTAGACTAGCACTCAACTAAAGTAAAATTCTCAATATTTTCATGCAATAAAATAGTATCTACACTAACATCTGCACATTGTGCATAACACATTCAAGACCAGGGTACATTCTCATCAAAGAAGATCAGCATGGAGCAGATGAACAACCTAAATATCTACACTAGCAGGGAGCAGATGAACCCTAACTTTTGGAGCATGTGATTTCTGTCTTGAAATTCCTTTTGGAGCATCAGTTGGAAGGAATTGGGAAGGGTGGGGAGGGGGAGGAAGGAGGAAGGAGGACAGGTACCTGGTCGCCGGAGGGGTCGCGATCGGGGTTGGCGAAGGGGTCGGGGTCGGGGTTTGAGCTCCTCCGGGCCGGGTCCTCGCTCGCCGCGGTCGAAAGAGAGCAGGGGCCGGTGGCGGAGGACGGCAAGGGGCATGCGGGTTGGGCGCGTCGGGGCCGCGCTCGCCGGCTGCTGCAGGGGCCGGAGGAGGCCCTCGCTCGTCGGAGGGAGGAGGAGAGGAGAGGAGCGGGCGGCGATGGCGTCGCCGACGGTGTGTAGGCGCAGCGGACGGAGGGGGCGGAGCAAGGGGGCGGTGGCAGGTGGTGGGAGCGATGGGGCGAGGGACGGTGGGGCCAGTGGGCGTTGTGGCGGCGGCGGGTGGTGGGGCAAGGGGGCGGCGAGGGGAGGGGGGCGACGGGGCGAGGGGAGGTGGGGCGACGGGGCGAGGGGAGGTGGGGCAAGGGGGCGGCGAGGGGAGGGGGCGACGGGGCGAGGGGAGGTGGGGCGACGGGGCGAGGGGAGGTGGGGCAAGGGGGCGACGAGGGGAGGGGGCGACGGGGTGAGGGGTGGTGGGGCTCGACATTACTAACAAACTTTTTTTTTCAAAACTACTAATGGCGCACGGTGTGTTTGGTGCGCCATTACTATGTGAACTAGTAATGGCGCACAGTACAACGGTGCGCCATCAGTAACAATTTTTTTTCAAAACTACTAATGGCGCAACAGGCACCAGGTGCGCCATTAGTAATATATTACTAATGGCGCACCAGAACATGGTGCACCATTAGTATATAGTAATGGCGCACCACATGCCTGGTGCGCCATTAGTGGCCATATCATCTATAGCCCTTTTCCTAGTAGTGCACCCCCTTGACCGTGGACCTTGATGGTGTACGTCACCTTGTGTCTCATAATTTTCCTCGTCATCATCTGAGTCCTAGAAGATCTCACCCACATCATCATTAGCATGCAGCCGCCTTGATAGACAACGTGCGCAGAAGGAGTAGAGGCGACTGGGGACGCACCACCACCACCTCGTGGGCACTCTTTATGTGCTCGTGTGCATGCAGCATGCGTGTTTTTCCATCGGTGCTAGCTCTAAGGCCGAGACTGCGTTCGTCTTCGTCTCCGACTACTAGTTTTGCAACGATGGCAAAGAGGTGCTGCAAGAGATGCATATGCACCATTGCGTGTGAGCTTCGCCGTAGCACGACGAACCAGACGTCGCCGCAGATGACGCACGCCTCCATGCAGCCGAGTGTGTGCGCATGCATGTGTTATTCACGTGCATTCTGCGGCCGAGCTTGTGTACGTGCGTTGTGTGCTCCATGCTGTGCGCGTATGTGCATGAGTTGGATCGGATGGAGTTAGGCTGGCCATAGTGGGGTAACATAAGTAGTATCATACACTTGGGACTCGCAAACATGCTTATGTGGCAGGCAATTAAAGAAGAAAGAGATCATAACATAATAAATGTGATACTACTATGTGTCATGCATGACAATAAATGAGATCATATATGATACTAATATATTATACTATGCACTATAGAGGTAGTAACATAGACTAGTAACATATGCATGTTACTAGTCTAAGTTACTTCGCACTATGACCAGCCTTAGTGCGTTGGCTTGTGTGCATGCGTGGCTACATGTGTCCTCTACATGCGTGGCTTGTTGCATGGTTATCAATAATTCAATATAAACTACTACCTCTGTTCCTAAATATAAGTCTTTCTAGCCATTTCAAATAGACTACAACGTACAGATGTATGTAGACATATTTTAGAGTGTAGATTCACTCATTTTGTTTCGTATGTAGTCCCTTATTGAAATATCTAAAAAGACTTATATTTGGGAACGGAGGGAGTATAAAACATCTTCAACTTAGCATCCTGATGTACCATTTCTAGTGGTTAGCAAAAAGTTCATGTTCTTTTATTTGTTTATAGGTGGGCAGGCGGCAAAAAACAGGGGAAAACGCGCAAGGTTCCTTGCAGACGCTCCACCGCGAGGTTCCTTGCTCCTCCTTGGTCGTCGGGAATCTATGATCTTCAACTCTTTTCTTTTACGTGATCTTTGTTCATCCTTTTCCCAACACGCGAGACATCTAGCATCAAGGTGCACGTGTCATGCAAGAAAATGGAGATAATCAGATAAGCAGTGCGTAAGTGAGTCGTGCGGCGGGGGGGGGGGAGCGGGGGGAAAGCATTTTTCGTAAGTGAGTCATGCACTTCGATGGCACCTACGCAATATTTTTTCTCCTTGATGGCACGTGAATAGGGCACGTACTCAACGACGATGCACGGGATGGTAGCAATGACATGGTCAACCCTTTTTTGGAGAGAGTATGTACTACTAGTAAATAACTTTGATGTGTCCCGTCAACTCGTAGAATGATGATAAGCTTGATTACGCCTTCTCCCTCGCCAACGCGTGCGTGGTGGCTCGCAGCACGAGGAGAAACTTTTGCTTACAAGCGGTGGACGTGCAGCAGTTAATTTGGTGTCAGATTGCCAGAAGCACTACTATAGAACCATCGACTTCCGGAAGAGGCGAAGAGCCAAGCGCAAGGTCACCTACTAACCTTAGGCTAGGCGTAGTGGAAGTAACATAAGTAGGGGTACCTCCTTTTTTTTATTCTAGAAACAACCACACGCGAATATCTAGGTGCTGGTTACGTAGAACAAATTTCCTGCAGTCCGTGCTCAGCCTTCCTCTATCTCTCTTCTCAGCCATCCAGCGGACGCGCGGAGACCATTGTCTATTTGCTCACATGCGGCCCCACATGTCAGTGAAAACGCAAGAGGACCCATTGAACCTGCACATCTTTCACCTCGACGTGCTGGTGATGAAAAACAAATCCAATAAAGATCTTCGGTGGCCGCTTTTGGAGTTACTCAAGAGTAGTAAGATTCTATTTACAGTTTAACCCAAGATGCACATCTCGTGGCTTCAACTACCACTCTATTTTCTTTCATGACACGACCTGGATGCTGGATGTCCCACGTGTCGGCAAAAAGAGGAAGAACCTGACCAAATCTTCGGTTGTGCTCTCGGATTAGACTAGTTGTGCTAACTTAAAAAATTTATTGTGTACTCCCTCCATTCCAAAATACTTGAATTCCATTTGTCCAAAAATGGATGTACCTATATACTAAAACATGTCTAGACACATATATATTTTGACAAATAGAAGGCATGTATTGTGCTACGGAGGGAGTAGAATGGATGCAAGGTTTTATATTGGGAAGAAGAGTAAATCCATATATTGATAGAGCGTTGGAGTTGGCCTTACAAGTGGGACCGCAGTTGAGGAAACCGACTATCGGCAAACCCCCACCTCGCCCACCGCATGATGGCTGAGTTAGAGAAACGATGAGGTTGAAGAGATTGCTCTAGCACGGAATCCAAGAAATATGGTGTCAGATGGAAGTCGTGCTGGTGGCGTGTGCCGTACTCCTGTACGTGAATGCTTGTTCTGGCCCATGCTACCCTACTACTCCTACTACTTACTATATAGTACTAGTATCGAGGATTCGAGGTGCTGGTTACGTACAATATGGCTACAGTAAAAACACCGGCACGACGCGTGAAGCTTGTGAAGCTAGTACAAATAGTGTACTACTATTGTTGATTGGCCTCATCCGATAACCTGTTGCAATGCACGTACAATTATGTATTTGGAAAATATTCTTTTGCCTCGTGGCACCACTCACTCAGAGAAGCGACTCGAAAGCCATTCATAAATTTAGTAAGTTATCACAGGCATATCATTTTAATACATACAACAGGTCATCAACCCACATTGACAACGAGGATACATTATAAATGGTAGTAAGGTTGTGTCAATCTGGAGACCAACGCAGGACTGATCATCCATGCTGAGGTGTCCTACTATATCAGTACCAGGGTAGGGAACCACCCAAATGTATGAGGTATAGACACAGTTGCTTCTCATAAATGGTAGTAAGGTTGTGTCAATAGTAGTTGGATCGCCTTTCACCATCATTGGATAGTTTTGTCCAAGGAAGAGCGAGTTTTCTCCAAGACTATCAATTCTGTACCTGGGAGAAGGAGTTGGCGCTAGCACACTAGTATCCATCCCGAATACCATGCAATGGGTGTTGGAATAGGTCCGGATAGTGCGACCATGGGAGACTATACCTGCTTCCTTAGCAGTAACATCATCAGTGGGCTGTATACACACAAGAAGAGGTGATCCATCGGAATTAGTTGTCAGGCGCCACAAAGTATATGGGCGCTGCTCGTCCTCATGCTCGTGATCATCACCATCGTCATCCCCCCCTTGGTTATAAATTTTTTCAAGTATGGGTGGTGGAATGTTCACAGGACCTTGGAAACACAAGAAGAAGGTTAATTAGTTAAGGGAAACTTGCTAACCCGCATGCATGTGGACGAAAAAATTATAATTACGGTGGAAGACAAACGTACCGAAAACATAAGGATTCCATGCAAAAACAGTGCCACGAGTGGTGGCAGCAAACACAAGGACCTCGTATTGAATTGCATCACAAGTACTCATCCATGTACAGAAACTGATTTTTGAGCAATATCCATCGAGTCAAACCACCAAGGACGGCAACAAGCTTGTTGAAGATAGCAACAACTTCATAGTTGTTGTAATTCCAAGAGCGGTTGGGAACTCGACAAATTGCTATCTTCTGTAGAAGACAGTCACCATGATCATATTTGAACATGTGTACAATACTGGTGTGCTCAACCTCTAGGCAGGTTGCTGAGATTTTTGGAAGTGGAACCCGGTCATGAGTGTACACATTCACAAGTTCCCACTCGCAGTTGGACCCAATGTAAAAAAATCCAATCACCATTTGCGCCTTCCCAAGCCTTTCCCTCAAGCGATGGCATCTTAACATCATACGTATCATTATCAAGCGGCATCAACTTACACAGGGCGAGGCCTCCGTCGTGTCGGCGCCAGTCATCAGGGTCACGGCGAAGAAGATAGGGGAGATCAAACCGCTCCTTGACTCTTGGGTTCCTTGTAATGATGTTATTAGTTGAGTCGATAATGGGCTTGAACGAACCTACCATGCTAGCCGAGGTGATGACATCACACCGATTAATGAGTTCCTCCACCACGTCATCTTTCAGACCGGGGCAAGAATAACGGGGTCGTTTCCGGCCTGTTCCCTCCATGGAGAAGACGATCGAACAATGGCAGAAGAAAGTGTGAAGGTCTAAAGGAAAATGGAGGAGGGAGTGGAAGAGCGTGCGGCAGCAGTTCCAAATCGAGAGGGAAAGGCGAAGAGTCAGTGGACGGTTGCCAGTTTGCCACGGTTCACAAAGAGGCGCCCCGGTCTACACGTCCGTTCAGAAATACTCCTACTACTCGCCGTCGTCTCACTGATATGTTGGAACGGGACCACATGTCAACAAAACATGGTGTGTAATTTCTCGTGCAAAATGCGATCTAGCCGCGTTGGCCCGAGGTGTCGCATTAGTTTTTTTTTTGAAAGTTTGCCGCATTAGTTATCGACCTTTATTTTTTTAACATGCTATCTGAATGCATAGCTCCTATGGTCATCACACATGAGTGGATATAGTGATGGTTGATTCGCCCGAGCAACTTATTACTGTGGGAATATGGGAGTACCAGCAGATTCAAGGAACAGAGAAATGATGGTTGCTTCGTCGGAGCAACTTAGTGTGGCGAAGGTGGGGCTCTGTGATTTGAATGCTCACTAGTCATTACTACTGTAGCGCAACGACCAGGGTGAATCTTTCCCTGAAGTTGTGTTGTGCACTCAATATTGCTGCATGGTAGGTGGAGCCGGATGAAGGATGTCCAACATGTCGGTGAAACGAAGTTGAATTGTTTCTGGCATTGCTATCAATCCTTCAGGATTTGTTTATATGTACGCATAATTTTGATGAAATTGTACTGTGATGCTATGAAGGTTTCAACTTTGTTTCCCGCAGGAAAAAAAAGGTTTCAACTTAGGATTCATGTGTCTTGCTTCGAGATTATCTTATTACAACATTCCATCAAATACAAAGGAAACTACCATGGCTAATGCATCTCAATGGCTCGCAGATCAGCACCAATATTCACATCACAACTGAAGACAAAGTTTTGAAAAGGTGTACAAATAAAGAAAAAATATAATTGATCGATGTTGTTCGTAGGCATGGCTCCATTTCCTTAGCACAGTGGTTTATTGCTTGGCAGCTAGTTTCACCCAGCTTTGTAGCCAAAAAAGAGGTGTATGAAGGACACCACAATCCGATCATTTTGTGCACCTCCACTAAAATCGAGGGACCATCCCTGTTTGCAAAGATATCCAGTCAGTGTGATTACAATAATAGTGGAACTAGATGATGAAACATAACACACTTAAATAGAAGCCGATCACCTCTACGATCTCTCTTTAGGACTAACTTCTTGTTGGAGAAGATTAGGCACGGAGTTGGATGAGGAGGATAGCAAAACCAATCTCCCTTTCAACAGTCCCACAGAAATGTAAAAACGTTGCCCGTGTGACATTTTGGCGGAACTGCACAAAACACTCTTCAAAAAAGTGATTTGTGCAGTTCACCAAAAGGTCGCAATAGCAACGAGGTGAAAATGGATAGCCCTGTTTGCAAAAGGAGGTCGAAAGGAAACAACTACTGCCCAATAACACGAATTAAAGACACATACGCTGACAAAAAAGAAGCATGTTCCATGTAAAAAGGGAAAGATAGCACATGGTGGTTTATCAAAAATGGTTTGATGACGAGATTGCAAGATGGAAAGTACACCGGCCGAGATACGATTTAAGCAGACAACTAAAGAAGATCCACATGCAGCAACGTGGGAAGATGGGCAGTGGAGCAAGGCCGAAGGAAGCTGTACCTGAGGGTCGTCGGGATGTTACTAGGAGGGCACCGACGATCGAGATCTGCCCATACTGCGGCAGCGAGCAAGTGGCGAAGGCCGTACCGCGTTGGAGCTTGGTCAGAGAGAACGGCGGGTACCGCAGATCGGGATGAGCTTCCTCAACACCGTCGAACGGAGAGACGACGCACATCCTCCCTTTCCGCCGGCGGACGGGATGCGACCGGATCACTGACCAACGCTGAGACAGAGAGGCAATGGCGGCCTTGTGTGAGATGGTGTGACAAGAGACAAACCCATTTTTCCATTTTCCCCACGGCAATCGTTTTATATTCTAGGCGTGGTACCCGACCCTTCTTTGAGTAGACAACCGCTACACGCGTCAAATTATCACGTGGGCTGCCTTTTCGTACAGAAACAAACTCCACCATGTACTCGCGCAGGTGTGGCCGGGAACGAGACATGAGTATGTGCATCTGCTACGTCTTGAGCTTGCGTTGGTTTTCCTCGAAGAGGAGAGGGTGATGCAGCAATAGTAGCGTAAGTATTTCCCTCAGTTTTTGAGAACCAAGGTATCAATCCAGTAGGAGGCTCCTCAAAAAGCCCCACGAACCTACACAAACAAACAAAGAACTTGCAACCAACGCTACAAAGGGGTTGTCAATCCCTTTAGGGCCACTTGCGAAAGTGAGATCTGATAGAGATAGTATAATAAGATAAATATATTTTTGGTATTTTATAATATAGATGCAGAAAATAAAGATGCAAATAAAGGTAGATTGAATGAAAATATGATAAGAGATAGACCCGGGGGCCGTAGGTTTCACTAGAGGCTTCTCTCGAGAGCATAAGTATTACGGTGGATGAACAAATTACTGTCGAGCAATTGATAGAAAAGCGAATAATTATGACATTATCTAGGTATGATCATGTATATAGGCAACTCATCCATAACAAGTAGACCGACTCCTGCCTGCATCTACTACTATTACTCCACACATCGACCGCTATCCAGCATGCATCTAGAGTATTATGTTCATAAGAACAGAGTAACGCATTAAGCAAGATGACATGATGTAGAAGGATAAACTCAAGCAATATGATATAAACCCCATCTTGTTATCCTCGATGGCAACAATACAATACGTGTCTTGCAACCCTTTCTGTCACTGGGTAAGAACACCGCAAGATTGAACCCAAAGCTAAGCACTTCTCCCATGGCAAGAAAGATCAATCTAGTAGGCCAAACCAAACCGATAATTCGAAGAGACTTGCAAACATAACTGAATCATATAAAAGAATTCAGAGAAGATTCAATTATTATCCATAGATAAATCTGATCATAAACACACAATTCATCGGATCTCGACAAACACACTGCAAAAAGAGATTACATCGAATAGTTCTCCACAAGAGAGGGGGTGAACATTGTATTGAGATCCAAAAAGAGAGAAGAAGCCATCTAGCTAATAACTATGGACCCATAGGTCTGTGGTAAACTACTGACAACTGATCGGAGAGGCAAGGGTGTTGATGTAGAAGCCCTCCATGGTCGATTCCCCCTCCGGCAGAGTGTCCACGAAGGCTCCAAGATCGGATCTCGCGGATATAGAAGGTTATGGTGGTTGAAATTGTGTTTCGTCCTACCCCTGGATGTTTTCAGGGTACGTAGGCTTACATAGGAGGAAGAAGTACGTCGGTGGCCGCCCGAGGGGCCCACGAGACAGGGGGCGCGCCCTACAGGGGGGCGCCCTCCTGTCTCGTGGGAGCCTCGGCTGCTTCTTGACTTGCACTCCGAGTCCTCTGTATCACATTCGTTCCAAAAATCACGCTCCCGAAGGTTTCATTCCGTTTGGACTCCGTTTGATATTCCTTTTCTTCGAAATACTGAAGTAGGCAAAAAAACAGCAATACGGGCTGGGCCTCCGGTTAGTAGGTTAGTCCCAAAAATGAGATAATGTGTAAAATAAAGGCCATAAACATCAAAAAGGGGTAATATAATAGTATGGAACAATAAAAAATTATAGATACGTTGGAGACGTATCAAGCATCCCCAAGCTTAATTCGTACTCGTCCTCGTGTAGGTAAATGATAAAAAAGAAATTTTCGATGTGGAATGCTACCTAGCATAATTCTCAATGTAATTTTCTTTAATGTGGCATGAATGTTCAGATCCAAATGATTCAAGATAAAAGCTTATAAAACATAAAAATAATAATGCTTCAAAGCATACTAACAAATAATCATGTCCTATCAAAATAGCATAGCCAAAGAAAGCTTATCCCTACAAAATCATATAGTTAGGCCATGCTTCATTTTCATTACACAAAATACTCCCATCATGTACAACCCCGATGACGAGCCGAGCAATTGGTTCATACTTTTTAACGTGGTTCAGCTTGTTTCAACTCTTACGCAATACATGAGCACAAGCCATGGACATGGCACTATGGTGGTAAATGGTGGTGGTTGTAAGGACAAAAAGTGGGAGAAGATAGTCTCACATCAACTAGGCGTATCAACGGGCTATGGAGATGCCCATCAATAGATATCAATGTGAGTGAGTAGGGATTGCCATGCAACGGATGCACTATAGCTATAAATATATGAAAGCTCAACAAAAGAAACTAAGTGGGTGTGCATCCAACTAGCTTGCTCACGAAGACCTAGGGCACTTTGAGGAAGCCCATCATTGGAATATACAAGCCAAGTTCTATAATGAAAAATTCCCACTAGTATATGAAAGTGACAACATATGAGACTCTATCATGAAGATCATGGTGCTATTTTTGAAGCACAAGTGTGGAAAAAAAAGGTAGTAGCAATTGTCCCTTCTCTCTTTTTCTCTCTTTTTCTATTTTTCTTTTTTTTCTTCTTCTTTTTTCTTTTTTTCCTTTTTTTTCTTCTCTTTTTTCTTTTTCTTTTTGGTGGACTTCTTTGGACTCTTTTATTTTTACAAAGTACGAATTCTCATCCCGACTTGTGGGGGAATCATAGTCTTCATCATCCTTTCCTCACTAGGACAATGCTCTAATAATGAAGATCATCACAGTTTTATGGATTTACATCTCAAGAATTACAACTCAAAGCTAGAAAAAGATATGACTCTATGTGAATGCCTCCGGCGGTGTACCGGGATATGCAATGAATCAAGAGCGACATGTATGAAAATTATGAAGGTGGCTTTGCCACAAATACGATGTCAACTACATGATCATGCAAAGAACAATATGACAATGATGAAACGTGTCATAGTAAGCTAAACGGTGGAAACTTGCATGGCAATATATCTCGGAATGGCTATGTAAATGCCATAATAGGTAGGTATGGTGGCTGTTTTGTTTTGAGGAACGTAAATAATGGGTTCAATACCGGCGAGAGTTGCGCGGTAATAAGAAAAGCTAGCAAAGTGGAAGGATGAGTGTGCGTATATCGATGGACTCACATTAGTCATAAAGAACTCATATACTTATTGCGAAAGTCGACTTAGCCCTCGAAGCAAAGTACTACTACGCATGCCCCGAGAGGGATAGATTGGTAGGAAAAAAATTCCATTGCTCATCCCCGACTGCCACTCATAAGGAAGACACTCAAAAGAGCACCTCATGCAACAAATTTGTCACACAACTTTTACCATTCGTGCATGCTATGGGACTTGCCAACTTCAACAAAAGTATTTCTCAATTTCATAATTATCTACTAGCATGACCCTAACATTACTACCTTTGTATCTCAAAACAATTATCACGCAACAAATTGATCATAGCATCCAATTCAATTTCTACGATAGTTTTTATTATACCCAACTTGGATACTCATCATTCTAGGACCAAATTTGTAACCAAAGCAAATACCATGCTGTTCTAAAAGACTCTCAAAATAATATAAGTGAAGCATGAGAGACTAGCAATTTTGCCAAAATTAAGACATCACCCTGCTCTAAAAGATATAAGTGAAGTACTAGAGAAAAAACTATCAAGCTCAAAAGATATAAGTGAAGCACATAGAATATTCGAGCAAATTATAATAAAATAGGCTTCTCCAAAAAGGTGTGTACAGCAAGGATTATTGTGGTAAACTAAAAAGCAAATACTAATATAATACATGACGCTCCAAGCAAAGCACATATCATGTGGCGAATAAAAATATAGTTCCAGATAAAGTTACCAATGAACGAAGACGAAAGAGGGGATGCCTTCCCGGGGCATCCCCAAACCTAGGCTTTTGTCTATCCTTGAATATCTTCGGTTGCCTTGGGCATCCCCAAGCTTAGGCTCTTGCCACTCCTTATTCCATAGTCCATAAAAGCTTTACCCAAAACTTGAAAACTTCACAACACAAAACTCAACAGGAAATCTTATAAGCTCCGTTAGTGAAAGAAAACAAAACCACCACATAAGGTACTGTAATGAACTCATTCTTTATGTATTTTGGTGTTAAACCTACTGTATTCCAACTTATCTATGGTTTATAAACTATTTTACTAGCCATAGATGCATCAAAATAAGCAAACAACACACGAAAAACAGAATCTGTCAAAAAGAGAACAGTCTGTAGCAATCTGTAACTAACTCAAACTTCTGGAACTCTAAAACTCCCACCGACATAGGACGTACTGGAAAATTTGTTTATTGATCAGCAGCAAAAAGAATCAATGCAAAATCTCATTTCTGTGATTTATTGAATATTTTCTCGTGAGCGCAAAGTTTCTGTTTTTCAGCAGAATCAAATCAACTATCATCATAGTTTATCCTATAGGTTCTACTTGGCACAATCACTAATTAAAAGCTAAAAACACATCTAAACATAAAGTAGAAACAAAATTTAACACTTGGAACAAAAACAAAGAACACAAAGAAAATTGAGTTGCCTCCCAACTAGCGCTATTGTTTAACGCCCCTAGCTAGGCATAAAAGCAAGGATAGATCTAACGAGTGCCATAATAATAAGATAGGTCTTGAAAACTCATCTCATATTCTCTACATTCAGCAGCAAGTTTCCTTTGAGGCATGAAAAAATAATCAAAAGTGCTAAATTTAGTGGGACAAAAGTCCCCAAGATCAACCTCAGGAGGCACAGGTTCCTCCCTTGGCCCTTCATAATGCACAACTAATTCATCACTAAAAGCATTCTTTTGGCAAAATCTTGTGAGCCTATACTCGAGAGAGTATCCTAGCTCATTATTTCGAAGAGCAAAATCATTATTAAGTTTGGAAATTCTATCAATCAAGACATTGGTAGGAACCTTTTTTCTAAGGTTTTCATTGAAAGCAACATAGTCCGAAGATTGAAAACGCCTAATTTCCTCTTGATCAAAGAGGACCGCCTCTATGGGAGGACGACCGGCGTCCACCCTATAGTGCGCAAAGATTTCTTTGGCCTCTCTTATTATAAATCTAAACTCATGAGCCAAAAAGATAGTAACAACGCGCTTAATAGAAGAATACTCAATATTGGAAAATTCTAGGAAAATCCTTTGTATGCAAGGATGCATATGCATAAATTGTCTCTCAAGTTCAACTATAAGCATAGTGATAGCATCCTCAAGACTACTAGTTTTATGAATAACACCTTTTCCAATAATGTTACCACTACCAATTCGAAATGTTTTAATATGCAAGATAGGGGGTTCTTCGGCCGGGGCCTCTGAATTTTTCATGTTATCATTATTGTCCATATCGACGTTAATCTCCCCAATTTCCAGACATAACGGCAAACAAGGGCGAGCAAAGCGAAAGAGAGGAGGAGATTGGGAAAGAGAGGGCAAATAAAACGGCAAGGTTGACGTGGGGGAGAGGAAAACGAGAGGCAAATGGCAAATAATGTAAATGTGAGGGAGATGAGTTTGTGATGGGTACTTGGTATGTCTTGACTTGAGCGAAGACCTCCCCGGCAACGGCGCCAGAAATCCTTCTTGCTATGTCTGGAGCTTGCGTTGGTTTACCTCGAAGAGGAGAGGGTGATGCAACAATAGTAGCGTAAGTATTTCCCTCAGTTTTTGAGAACCAAGGTATCAATCTAGTAGGAGGGTCCTCAACAAGTCCCATGAACCTACACAAACAAACAAAGAACTCGCAACCAACACGATAAAGGGGTTGTCAATCCCTTCACGGCCACTTGCAAAAGTGAGATCTGATAGAGATAGTATAATAAGATAAATATATTTTTGGTATTTTATAATATAGATGCAGAAAATAAAGATGCAAATAAAAGTAGATTGAAAGCAAATATGATAAGAGATTGACCCGGGGGCCATAGGTTTCACTAGAGGCTTCTCTCGAGAGCATAACTATTACGGTGGGTGAACAAATTACTGTCGAGCAATTGATAGAAAAGAGAATAATTATGACGTTATCTAGGCATGATCATGTATATAGGCATCACATCCATAACAAGTAGACCGACTCCATCCTGCATCTACTACTATTACTCCACACATCAACCGCTAACCAGCATGCATCTACTACTATTACTCCACAAATCAACCGCTATCCAGCATGCATCTAGAGTATTAAGTTCATAAGAACAGAGTAACGCATTAAGCAAGATGACATGATGTAGAAGGATAAACTCAAGCAATACGATATAAACCCCATCTTCTTATCCTCGATGGCAATATACAATACGTGTCTTGCAACCCTTTCTGTAACTGGGAAAGAACACCGAAAGATTGAACCCAAAGCTAAGCACTTCTCCCATGGCAAGAAAGATCAATCTAGTAGGCCAAACCAAACCGATAATTCGAAGAGACTTGAAAAGATAACTCAATCATATAAAATAATTCAGTGAAGATTCAATTATTATCCATAGATAAATCTGATCATAAACCCACAATTCATCGGATCTCGAGAAACACACGGCAAAAAGAGATTACATCGAATAGTTCTCCACAAGAGAGGGGGAGAACATTGTATTGAGATCCAAAAAGAGAGAAGAAGCCATCTAGCTAATAACTATGGACCCGTAGGTCTGTGGTAAACTACTGACAACTGATCGGAGAGGCAAGGGTGTTGATGTAGAAGCCCTCCATGGTCGATTCCCCCTCCGGCAGAGTGTCCATGAAGGCTCCAAGATGGGATCTCGTGGATATAGAAGGTTATGGTGGTTGAAATTGTGTTTCGTCCTACCCCTGGATGTTTTTGGGGTACGTAGGCTTACATAGGAGGAAGAAGTACGTCGGTGGCCGCCCGAGGGGCCCACGAGACAGGGGGCGCGCCCTACAGGGGGGCGCCCTCCTATCTCGTGGGAGCCTTGGCTGCTTCTTGACTTGCACTCCAAGTCCTCTGGATCACGTTCGTTCCAAAAATCACGCTCCCGAAGGTTTCAGTCTGTTTGGACTCCGTTTAATATTCCTTTTCTTTGAAATACTGAAATAGGCAAAAATACAGCAATACGGGCTGGGCCTCTGGTTAATAGGTTAGTCCCAAAAATGATATAAATATTTAAAATAAAGCCCATAAACATCCAAAGGGGGTAATATAATAGCATGGAACAATCAAAAATTATAGATACGTTGGAGTGGTATCAGCGTCCTGCGTGCACTTCTTCTTTAGGTGCAGGTGCGTACGTGGGTGGGTGTGAGAGAGATGGTTTGTGCGAAACAGAGGCAATGTGTTGATGATATCTCAATCAGAAAACCGTAACATATGCAATGTGTGTGAAACGGAGTCATGGACGTGAGATATCGATAGAATTGAAAACAGGGATGAAGTGTGTGGCTAAGCGATCGATAAAGAGTGCCATCGAATTTGTGTTTGCCCACGTCAAAGATACACGACGGCTGGCCTACTAGAATTTGAGAGGGCAAAGGTGCAGTTCTTCTCCGTGGCATGGATACCTACCTACAACGTTCAACTATCAGTGTTTGTGGGGGTGGGGGGGTAGAGACCGGTCGACTAGTATATGTGTGGGGAAGGAGAGAGACCTAGCTATGTATTGAGGGAGATCGATTGACATCCATGGATATGTGTAGCAGAGGAATAAGGTTGGGAAAAAGACAAAGGTAGAGCATCGGAGGGTTGGTGGTGGAGTGGCGTCTCACAAATGGTGGGAGAGGCCTGCAAGACAAACGTAGGGTATGAGTGCAATATCAATAAGAGAGGGCGGGGGATGTCTATCTGTCTATGCATGTGCGTGTGAGAGACGGGTCAGGAGGTATTCAAGGTTGATGATGGGAGAAGATATGGTTGTGGTAAGCATGCGTAACTACATAGGAAGATCAACCTTCGTGTGTACGAGAAAAGGAGACACATAACTAGTGAGGTAAGTGTATCAGTGCTTGGTGAAAACAAATTATAGTCGACCTGACTATATGTAGGGAGATCAGTTCATATACACGCTTGCATGTGTTAGAAGCAAATAAGGTCCGGAGAGGCAGACAGGGGGAGAGGGTGTGACTAGGAGGTGGTGCGAGAGGCCTACCATGTCAGGGGGGAGGAGTGTGCGAGCATGTGATAAATGAAAAGAGGGGTGGGAGTGTGCACCTGCCTGGAATCGTATTGGACATATGGAGGCATGGATGGTGAGAAGAGAAGAGGGGAAGTATATATGTGTTTGTTGTAGGCACACTTGGCTAGAGAGGTATATCGACCGGTGTGTGCCAGAAAGAAGGAGCCGGGGGCCTACACACACCGTTGGTGGAAGACCTAAAGAGAAATAATGAACGTGCGTGATGGAGGGGACTCTAAGGGTGTGTGAGGGGGGCGCGCGTGTGCATGCACGATAGAAAGTTAGCACTAGCTAGCTACAAATAGAAGAGTATCGTGAAGGTGTAAAAGACTAACAAAGATCATAATTCATTATAAAAAAGTGGATACGGATACTTGAAGAAGATATCATAATGTAGAACATTGATTATAATTTGGGCTAATGTGTGGCTTTTGCAGCTCAGGTCTAAATACTTATCATAATGTAGGGGGCGGGGCACTATACTTTGTATGATAAACACGGTGTACGTATGGAAAATGGTTTAGATTATGAATGTATAGTTAGTACATCAAATGTACTATTATTTGGAATCAACGTCAAGTGTATTCAAAAAACAGAATTCGAGTTCATGTAGTACACATAGTTCATATCTATCTCTAGAGTAATCATGTCGTGTGTTATTAAGGTAATACACGAATAATGGTTGAAGTTGGCAACAATCATGATTGTAGATTCTTATTGAAATAGAGAAACAAATTCAAATTTAGTTCAAATTGCAGCGGTAGTATAGACATTTGGAATGCACTAAAATGTTGGTATGAGTAGGTTACATGCATTATACAGCAAGCGAAAAAAATTAATCGGACATACATGGATTCATACTCCCTCCTTCCATCTATATAGGGTGTAATGAGATTTTTAAGACCGCCTTTGACTATTGACAAGATTAATAGTACATGACATGCACAATGTGAAAATTATATCATTGTAAGAACCTTTCACAGACGAATTTAACAGTGTGCTTTGTGTAAGTTGCATGTCATATATCATTGCTCTAATATTTGGTCAATGTTAGCATCGAAAAACGCATTAAGCCCTATATAGATGGAAGGAGGGAGTAGCTTTGAATAGCATTTGTATAGTAAAATGGGGCAAGACTCTCTCTTTGTGTGGTGTGAATAGTTTTATTTTTTTCGTTTTCTTTTTGGTTGAGGGAAGTGCGAATTAATTTGGTATGTACAAGTACAATATTACTACACGTTAGGCTTGTCCCTAAAATTCAACCCGCGTCTTGTTATATCCCAAAAATTCAGATATCGTGCTCTCAAAATTGGCGCCTTCACAACCCGCGCCTTGCTATCCCGAAATTACAACACGCGCGAAAACTTCCTCCAGCTGTCAAATCCCGACATGCGAAATCCCCCTTCTAACCCTGAGCCGAAAGGGCCGCTAGTTCAAATTGGTGGGGGGGGTACTTTTGTAACCCAACCTACATTTTGGACAAGCGCGTCCCTAAGTCATGCTTCACCCCTCCCATCGCCCCCTTTTCGCCATTCGAAATCCCAGGCCGCCATAACCTCTCCGCTCCAGCCGCGAAACCCCACCCTCCTCCGTCCGCCAAGTCACCGCTGCCCAGCCGGAGCCTCTTCCCCGACGATGTCGTCCACCGCAACAACTCGACGTCCCTCATCCACGTCCCCAGATGAGGATCCGTCGTCCATCTCGCCGTCCCGCCGGTTCAGCCGCCCCGTCCTCCACCTCCAAGGAGCTGCTCTGACGATCGCCTCGTCTATCGCATCTGCACTATACCAACAGCGCCGCCTTAACCTGCTCCACCGGAACCGCATCATCCTCACCGACTCCTCGGACGAAGCCGAGGCCTACTCGGCGCCACCAAAGAGGTTGTACACTCATCACATCGCACCTTCTCCTTAACTCGACCTCCCGGCGCCGACGGTGCTCCATCCCACACCCCCATGGAGCGGCTACCTTGAAGTCAGCGCCGCGGGCGACATCTCCATGGAGGCTCTCCCCCAGTGCGAGGCCCCTTCAGCACCGGCGTCCGTACCAGCTGGATCTGCTGCTGCTGCTTCGGCTCTCGCTCGCTCGCTCGCGCTGCTGCTACTGCTCCAGCTCTCTCTTGATCGCTCGCTCGCCGAGCTGCTGCTGCTGCTCTCCCCCTCACTCGTGTTGCTGCTCTGCTCCGATTAAGCCACACTTCAGTCGACTGAATCGACTTTTGGGTCAGTCGATTTTCAGGGGTTGGGGGGGCTCGCCGGAGTTAAGGAAGAACCACCCGCAGCAGGGACGGGGGCTCGCTAGAGAGGTACCCCACTATCTATCTTAGGGTTCAGGGCGGGGGGTCGGGGGGCCTAGAGGGCTGGCCGGGGCGGCGGTGGCGAGTTGTTTCGGGGCGGCGAGGCGGCGCTGGGGCCGGCGGTTCGGCTGGTGGTGGCTGGAGGCTCAGGGGGATGCAGGTTGAAGATGAACTGCAGGCCCTCCCTAAACTAGATTTCAAGTGCCTCTCTGCTACCATTGCGTTCAGTTTCGACAGTAGCATTCAGATTCCACAGTAAATTTCAGTTTTGACAGTTAAGTTCAGAGCCAATAGTTTTTACCTCATCTGTTGTAGTCGGGTGGTTTTTGGTGATGTTAATTTTACATCCATTTTACATCATCTACTGGAGATGCTATTAGAATCCCACTTGAGATTGACGATGTCTATCTTGTGCTGCTTCAGCCTTGATGTCTTACGGCTCACCGGAGCTGCTCCGATGACAGAACGATCCATCACAACAGAGCAGTGCCTTGGACGCCGTCTACAGATTCCTCAGATCTTCCTTCACACCTCCGATAGCCACCTCCGCCTCAACTGCTTCAGCGACCAACCCAATGATGGTGAGGTCGACACGGCTACGGCAAAGAGGTTGTACACTTGTTGCATCACTTATTACTATACATTCACGTCGATCCATTAGGGCTATTTTGGTTCAACGGAAAAACAGAGCAATAGGGAATTTTCCAATGGCACTCTACTATTCAATTATTCATGCATTTTGTTGAAAGGAATGAAGCAAAACATCCACTTGGACCTACTTTTCAAAATCCTATGCATGAAAACAAGACCAAGTGCATTAGTGCCAGAATAACATTCTAACTGTACATGCTTTCATATGGTTTCACTTTATTTTGGCCATGTTTCTTTGCATTCCTCTGCTCTTCCAATTCCTATAAACCAAACACCCAAGTTGATAGAAATCTTGTGTTTACAAATGCTTTGTTTACCATGTGCATTTTCCTATCCTATTCCGGTGTTTTTCTTATCCCTGCATTTTAAGAATCATGCAAGCCAAATGAGCCCTTACAGAATTACTTCAGTTACAGGTACATGTCGAAGGGAACTTTGTGTCGTTTGTCTTGCTCCTGCCGCGACGTCGTCCACCTCACCTGAGCTGCTCCATTGACAGAAGCATCCACCAAATCAGACATCACGACTCCTGACCGTCTTTCTCCGCCTCAGATATCCTTCCCTGCCGCTGGCACCCATCGCAACAGCATCACCATCATCGACTCAGCAGATGAACCTGAGGAGTACATGGGTCCACAATAGAGGTCGCACTCTTTTGTTTCTGCTTATGTTATGTATTGCTTAAACTTACCTGCTAATTTATCGTCCTGTTCAGCTCTTGGACTCCCATGTCAGGTCCAAATTAATGTTCAAACTTGAGTTCTAACTTAGTTGTGGGGCACATATCAAGGCAGCAATGAATAGTACGTCTCTCTAATACCTGGTTCACCTAGGGTATGCCTATGTTGTTCATCTTGGGTGGGAAACAAATAGTAAAGCAATCGTCATCTATCTTTTTATTAATTTCAAGCAATCATCAGCCTGCTATCATTAGTTTTGGATCCATCCACTGGTTGTTACCATCACTCTAAATTTCTGCATGCTCTCCTTACATAATCTCACCATATTTTTTCGTATGCATGTTAGATATTGTACACAGTCATGCTGAACATGTAGAGAAAAAGAGAAGAGTTTTGTGCGACAATACAATGTCATGCACACATTGCTCCATCGTGGGTTCAATGGCAAACCTCCCCACCCCTCTCCAGATTAGAGGAAGATATCTGTTCTGAGGCAGATTCAGACGCCGCTGACCACTCCTATTTACCCCCAAGGTGTTTGCTCTACCTTGGCATGATGATGTTAGTCATATCATGCATATGGTGCCTTGCAGAGCCTACTTTTTACATCATATATGTCATCTGCTTAGTTTAGACATGTTCTGTAATGCCACCTGTTTAGTTTCTATATCATATATGGGAATTATGCAGTCTCATGTCTTTTAGCCAGCCGTAATATATGTGAAATGTGCAATGCCATCTTGTTTAACGAGGATCATATATTTGAATGATATCTTGCCCATCCGTTTCTTCATTACATTTCCATTTGTCGACAATGTTTGTACATTAAACTACTCTTCTTGTGAATCAGCCATTTGGGCGGGAGATCGAAAAATCTAGAGTGAAAACAAGGCCTTCAGAGCAGACAGTGCTACCTGTCGAAGCAGATCTCTTGTTGGGTCCCGACAGCTCCTCAGATATGGATTCAGAGACAGATGACCAGTCCTATTCCCCCACTCAGGTGTATGCTCTAAGTTGGCACGGTTATACTTCTCATATCATGCATACATGTGTTGCATTGCATAGTTTAGACATCATATACACAATATTCAACACCATGTTCTTAGTTCAGACATCATATCGAATGCCCTCTGTTTAGCATATAAATCACATATGTGAATTAAATGATGCGATCCTCATTACTTAGATAACATGTAGGTGAATTATGTCATGCGATCCTGTTTAGTTATTCATCATATCTTTGAATTATGTTATGCTATGCTATCCAGTTTAGATTGACATCATATATGTGAAATTATGTCATGCTATCCGTTTTAGTTAAATAATATACATGTCAACTATTTCATGCCCTCTTTTTTCCACACTATCTATTGCATCTGTCTCTCATACAATGTCTGTACATTCAACTATGTCTCCTGTTTATCAGCCATTTGAATTGGAGCGGGTGATGCCAGTATCTACCGGACTAAAAACACGGTCTTCAAATAAAATAGTGCTACCTCTTGGTGGAGATAGCACCCCAGTTGTACATGCCTAAGAACCAGCCCTACCACACATAACCCAAACTCTCGTAGATTGTACCCTACTTCGATGGATAGAGAACCAGCTTCACCCAATCTAACCCCAACCCCAGCCGATAGTAACCCAGTTCCTGTTAACACAGCACCATCTCCACCACAGAGCTCCCAAACAAGAGCAGTTAGTAAGGCAGCTCCAGTGCCCAAAGGGCCAGTACTAACACAACGAACCCCAACTCCACTAGTTAGTACGCCTATTCCTATGGAGGAAGCACAACCAGCTAGTCGTAGTTTAGCATCTATCGCATTTGATGTTGTTAAATCGTATGTGCGTATCTTCCCATCTTGGAAATATTATACTAAAGATGAAGGAAAATGCCAGTTGCAGGTGTTTGTCCAGGAGTTATGTGTAAGTAATGTTATTCATGGCAATTACTTTGCTTTGTCCCATACATCCTACCTCCATGATGGTTATAATACAGCAAACTTTCCCATTTTCCTCTATAGAGAAGGACCGATTTGGAAACTCAGGATGAGGTAACCTGTGCTAATACCCCTACTATCTTAAAGAATGCTTGGTGGCAGTATCAGAATTACCTGAAGAAAACATACTTCACTGGCAAAGAAACTCATCAAATTCCCTTACGTTCTCCTGAGACACATTTACTGGATGATGACTGGGAACGCCTTCTTCTGTACTGGTCCCGAACCAAGAATGTGGTAAGGTCTATGAGCTCATTTTCTATTTTTTTAGTATTATATTCTTGCGTCTTACTGTACTCTGATCATGTAGAACAAGTTCCTAAACCTGAGAACAACTGTTCTAATTTAACATTCCATTGCTATCATAGTTCAAAAAAGCGCTAGGCGTTAATTGTGCGTTTTGCCACCGCCTTGCACTTTACTGACCAAAGCGCATGCTTATGCGCAGTTATGCACAGATTAAGCGTAGTTATGCGTAATGCGTTTTGCCAACGCCTAGAGCCTAGGCGCACCTTTTTTAACTATGATTGCTTTGCTCTTGTATCACTATATTTACTCATACAAACTTATTTTTAAATTAAAGGATCCAATCGAAACTCCAATGGCACAGCAGGTATGTTCACGCATGTTTCTTTAACAGGTTTTCTCTTATCAGTAGCTCTTTTGATTTCAATTTCAATTGTATATATAGTTGACTTTCATATCATGCACATTACTAGCATCACAATAGAGCCAATAGTGTTGTTGTACATGTAGACCCGTAGTACCCATCTGAAATCTTGTTGTGCCCTGTAGTTTCCCACGCTTTGTATTCTTTCACTGCTGCTTTGTCTTGAACTGATATGATTTGAACCGGGTCTCTATTTTGATTTGGCAAGACAATGCAGTGACCATAGGACATAGATATATGTTTGTTTGATGCTTTTATTATGTACTAGTACATGGCAATAGAAGACTTGGTAGTTTAATCCTGTCCACCTTACTAATGAAATGGTTCACCGAAATGAGTTTCATATACTAGTATATGCTAAACTTGTTATGTGTCTGCTTGTTTCTTCTTTTAGAATGCTGACATAATATTGGGGAAGAGTGCCTTATTAAGCAACAGTAAAGGAAGTAATGCAGATAAGGTTCAGGATAGTGACACATCCTTGTTGATCTCCAACAAAGCTGATAAAACAGCTAAGGAAGACTATCTTGAAGACAGCGAGACAATCCCAAAGTCCTGTCTTGGTTTAGTGTTCGAGTTACTGGCCACTACCGCTTGCACAAGCTATTCAAACTCACTGTCTGAATCAGTTCGGTTTCTTGAGTCTCAACAACAAGCTGAAAGACATCGATCAGCTGTGCTGCAACAAGAAGCGGAAGGACTGCGGAAGTCCCTGGAGCATTCAGATGCATACTTTCTGGTGCAACAGCAAGCATTGGAGGATTTTAGCGCCAAACAGGACAAAGCTAATCATCTTGCTAAGCTTATTGCCAGCATGGTGGAGACCCAGGATAACGTTTCTTGAGCTCTTCTGAAGTTGTTTCAATTGTGCTCTTGTTTTGCTACCATGTTTATTTGCACTGGTGGCCAATTTTGACGGCCAGTGTATGTAATGTGCTGCTTTGTTCCCTATATTTGCACTGGTGGCGAACTTTGATGCCCAATGGATGTAATATGTGTAATAGTGGTAATAGGCTAGCATTAATTGCTTGCTTATTTATTTCCTTATTGTCTTGTTTTGTTGTTTGCTTGTAGTCACCGAAGATCTTTTTCTGTGTTTTTCTAGTGGCCACAATAGCCTATTTTTGGTGACTAGGCCAACATAATCATGGCAACACACGGACTGTTGTAACCATGGGCCTCCTGTAGGCCGTATGATCCATGGGCCTTCTTCCGGCCGTAGGATCCATCGGCCTTCTATACGGGCCTTAGGGTCCATGGGCCTTCTATGGGCTGTAGGGTCCATGGGCCTTCTACGGGCCGCAGGGTCCACGGGCCTTATACGGGCCATACGATCCATGGGCCTTCTACGGGCCGTACTATCCATGGGCCTCATACGGGCCGTAGGATCCATGGGCCTTCTATGGGTCGTATCATCATTTCACCAATCATGGGCCGTACTATTTATGGACCATAACGGGCCGTTAATAGGCCGTATTTGATAACTCTATGAAAACAGCCCAACGGTTTTTTTGACATGAAAATGGCCCAATATATTAACGGTCCGCAAATGGGCCGACTGTAACGACGGGCTAAATTTGGCCCACAAGCAAAAAATGACAGTAATGGGCCGTATGTAACCGAATGCTGCAAATGAGCCCAAGAATCAATGGGTCCTGAGAAGGCCGAAAGATAACTTGGGCTAGAAATGGCCCAATGGAATAACGGGCCGTTAATGGGTATAAAGTGATACACTGTTCATTACGGGCCAGTTTCACCACAGGCCGTTAATGGGCCAAGATTTACAAAGGGCCTCATATGGGCCGAAAGAAGTCATGGGCACACATGGGCCGGAAGTTAAAACGGGCTGGAATCATATTGGACTGTCAGGACCCCGACTCGATGCCACACCGATCTAGCATGTAACACATCATATCACTTTGCGGCCTCACGCACGGTATTCCCACGGGTGCCACCTTACCTGGCCCGGGACCGTTTGCGCCTTTTGGCTCACGTATATGATAGTGTCGCTAGCATCCATATGACAAAGAACCCGGGCTGACATGGCTAGTCGTAAACCCATAGTGGCACTAACTTACAGGGACAGGCATCCATGACCCAGCATCGAACGTGTCGGTCATCAGCGAGTGAATCCGGGCTGTAGCACTGGGCTAGCAGGACTCCGGTGAACCGGGCTGTAGCGGGCTAACAGGACTCCAGTATTCATCGCGTGACATTTCCCCGAAGGGACAGACACAGGAACGAAGAAGGACACACGCCGGCCAGCCTAAGTGTTCCGGAGCAGTAGCAAGCTACCATGGCTCAGTGGGAACACTAGGAGACATTTCCCGGTAAGAGAGGCTACTAAAGATAAACAACTAGATAGTCAGATCCCACACATACCAAGCATTTCAATAACATACACACAATATGCTCGATATGTGCAAACACAACATGGCATCACAACATGACTCTACGACTCAAGTATTTATTCAATAGGCTCCGAGGAGCGAGATATTACAAACATGGGTCTCATGACCCAACAATCAGAGCATACAAGTCAAAACACAAGCGGAAGCTATCATGTCTGAGTACAGACATCTATAAATGAAAAGGGCTGAGAAGCCTAACTATCTACCAGATCCTGCCGAGGGCACAAGATCGTAGCTGAGGTAACAAGATAAACGTCGAAGTCCACGTGGAACTACTAGTGAGACCGAAGTCTCTCTGCAAAAACATAAAATAGGCAAACGTGAGTACAAATGTACCCAGCAAGACTTACATCAGAACTAACTACATATCCATCATTATCAACAAGGGTGTGGTGGGGTTTAACTGCAGCAAGCCAGCTTTGACTCGGTGGCTATCCTGAACTACGACTGCAAGTAACTCTTTTGAGGTGGCGCACACGAGTCCACATATTCACCATATCAATACACCACTATGGATCCGCTCCCGTCTCCCTACGAGAACACCATCCATAGCACTCACGCTTATCTTGCGTATTTTAGAGTATCCACTTTCACTTGTCTATGAACTGATATAAGCAACCCAGAAGTCCTTTACCGCGGACACGGCTATTCGAATAGATGATGTTAACCCTGCAGGGGTGTACTTCTTCATACATGTTTCCACCACTTAGCGTCTGCAGGGGTGCTCGGCAGACTTCAAGCGAAAGCTGACGTGGGTGTAGACCACGACCTACCTAAACACTCAAGTCTCTAGTCCAGGTTTATCGCCTATTCGGGTTCCATCCATGAGCGGCCGGAGTTTCGCTCACAGCCCCAAACGATGTGAACAGGGTTCCGTGACACCAAACGGGCGCCCGGTATACCCGGCCACGTGCCTACCGCATCACAGCCCACCCCTCCGGTCAGCGCTGTGCACGGCCTCCAGCATACTACAAACACCAGAAACTACTAGCAACTCCTGGACAGAGGACTTGGGTGAATAAGAAGTCGAGCGGGGTCATATTTCAGGGCCCAATGCATGGTAGTAGCTGAATCATGGATCACAAACACAGAACTCAGTTCCTGAGGACGGCTTCAATGAGACAACCCACCATGTACTCCTACATGGCCTCTCACCGCTACCTTTACCAAATCGTGTTCACACACTTAGCTCACACACAGTAGGACATGTTCACACGCCTCTGATTCATCCCCGATGAATCAGACCTGATTCAACTCTAAGCAGTAGCAGGCATGACAAACAAACATGAATGAGTAGGCACAACAGGGCTCAAACAACTCCTACTCATGCTAGTGGGTTTCATCTATTTACTGTGGCAATGACAGGTCATGCAAAGGATAAAGGGGTTCAGCTACCGCAGCAAGTAACAATTGAATCGTTGTTGTCCTATTGCATTAAAAGAGAGCAGGAGCGAGAGAGTAGGATTGTATCGGGATGAACAAGGGGGTTTTGCTTGCCTGACACTTCTGAAGATAACATTGAGTCTTCATCAGTGTCAACGATCACATCATCGGTATCACGTCTATCGAGAGGGGACAAATACCGGCAACACAGAAGGGAACACAATCAATGCAATGCACAATATGATGCATGATCATGACATGGCAAAATGAATGTGTTTTGGGCTAATGCAACTAGCAACAGATTAAATGAAGTTGGTTTGAATACAAGATTCAAATTCAAACTCCATATGTGATTATTCAAATGCCATTTAATTGATTTGTGCTAAACAGCAGCTATAAGTTGTTCTAACATTCATGAAAATGGTACAGATGGATTCCTTGAATTTTTCTGATAATTTTTCATATATAAATTATTTAACTTGGAGCTACGGTTGAATTTCTATGATTTTTAGAAGTTTTTACAATTTTCTGAAATTTCCTGAATAATATAAATCCAGAAATGAATTATGGCATCAGCACCACGTCACGGTGACGTCAGCAAGGTCAACTGGGCTGGCTCGGGTCAAACCTGACATGTGGGAGCCACATGTCAGTGACACAGGACCTAATCCCGGTCAAACCCAGCGCTGACTGGGGTTTGACCAGGGGTGGGGCCCACAGTCAGTGGCCTAGGGGGTTGGTTAGTGCGTCATTAGTGGCTAATGACAGCGCCACGTCACTGGCCACCGGAGTTCGGCCGGCGGCGACCCGAAACGCGGCGGATGTTCACTGGGGTTGCGCTACGGGCGGCGGCTGGACGCGCGAAGGCCACCAGAAGATAGCCCGTACACGGCCGCACCTAGCTGGCTGCACGAGGGGCCGCGGGGTGGCTGGAGACGACGGCGGCGAGC
This sequence comes from Triticum aestivum, assembly GCF_018294505.1. Taxonomy (NCBI): domain Eukaryota; kingdom Viridiplantae; phylum Streptophyta; class Magnoliopsida; order Poales; family Poaceae; genus Triticum; species Triticum aestivum. Next base: position 95,870,695 of record NC_057810.1, read on the forward strand.
ACTTCCGCGGTGGCCGGAGTTCGGGTGCGAACGGTGGCGAAGCTACGGCGCACTAGAGGAGTAAACGAGGAGGGCTACGTGCTCCTGGGGGTTCACCGAGCACGGTGACGTGCTCAGGCGCGGGCGGCGGTGGCCCTGGCCACGGCGGCGCCATGGCCGGCGGCGATGGGGTTTCGGTCTTGGTGGATAACCTAGCTACGGCGCGCGAACGACGAAACAGAGAGGGGGAAACGGACGGAGAGCTCACGTAGACCCTGTAGAGGTGGACGGCGAGCCTGAGGGAGGCCGGACGGGGACGAATTTGATGGCGGCGATCCGCGGTGGCCGAGGAGGGGAACGGCGAAGCTGGCCCCATCCAGGGCTTCCGACGCCTTCCGTCTTGGTGAGGAGGAAGAGGGAGGACCGGCGGAGCTTTGGGAGGCGTCGGGGAGGCGAGGCGGTGGTTGTGGCCGCGGCGAACGGCGTTGGTGGCGACGGGTCCGTTCGGGCGAGTGAGGGAGAGAGTAAGCAGAGGAGGGGGGAGAGTTCGGGAGAGTGAGGGAGTTCCAGGGGGGTGGCATGGCACGCATGGAGGCGTCCGGGGTGTCAAGGTGGAGCGGCAAGCAGGAGGTGGCCGGGGCGTGCGCCGGCGTGCGTCGGCCACGCGCCTGTGCCTACTGGCGCGAGGAGGAAGGCGACAGGGGGGGGGGAGTGGAGATGGGCTGGGCCGTGCTGCTGGGCCAGGTGGGCTACCAGGTGAGCGCCAGGTAGTCCTTCTCTCTCTTTCTATTTCTGTTTTTATTTATCTATTTTGTTCTGTGTTGTTTTAGTTTAGTAAAATACTAAACCATTTTATAAAATCCTAAAAATAGTTATGTGGCTAGAGTTAAAATATACCAAACCACATAAAATGTTCCATTAATTATTGGACATATATTATTTATATATCAAATATATATCCAATGCAAATAGCTATTTATTTAATTCAAAGGCCCAAAATAATTAACTCTGAGATACCAAAAATATTGTTTTGAGTTTTACCTCTTTGCAATATTTTCAGAGACTAAGAGGAACATTTTCTTGGACTTCTTTGAGGAGATTTTAATGTTGATCATTTTTAGAAGGTTTCTGAGGCTTTGAAAATTCCTCAATTCAAATTTCATTTGAATTAAAACATGATGCTCACATGAGGTCTAGCCTAGTGCATAACAGGACCAGGGATGTGACAACTCACCCCCACTAAACAAAAATCTCGTCCCGAGATTCAAGCGTAGGGTAAGGTGAAGGGGGAACGCAACTAGTACAATCTTCACAATCCAGGTTGCACTTCATAGGAACGTTGATTCGATCACCATCATTGTCTTGAAGTCTTGCTCTGAGAAATCCTGTCAACATGACATGGAGGGAAGAAGGAGACTCTAGAAGGGTCGATCTTCTCGAAGATCGAACAACTCACGGAATGAGACATAGGACCATCTCTCGGGTTGAGACACGAGATACACATCAAGAGGGGTGGAAAGAAACGGATGACGAAGGTTCACTAGGTGGACAACAATTCCACACTTAAAAAGGTGGTAAACGATTGCCCACGTAGCGAGGAGTTGAGTTGCCATGATACCACGACGAAACATCCTGGAGGAGGGTGATTCGTAGATTATTTCCTTAAGTGGCAAAAAGAATTACCTTTGATTCAGAGATCATTGAAACTCTTTAAACCAGCCTAAGGCAATTCTCGAGCGATCGTTTGGAGGGGGTCGGTAGGATGGCATACTCGGACTTGGACGATGTGGATTACCTTGTTGAAGACAACGCAATGGATGATTTTTGCTTATCACCGGAAATGGAAGAGACCCATGGTAGAATGGCACATTGGCGGTGCAAGCTGGGAACAAAATGCAAATGCTGGGAATGATTCTGGTAACTGGGGAAGAACCCAACAATAGAGAGTGAATTCACTGTTTGAAAGGTCATAGCATTGCCGAGGAAACTGAGAGCATCCCAATTAGTGTCGATGATAACACATAGCGCTTGTGCGTGCTCTCAAGAACTTGAGCATTTCCATAATCATCAAGATTTTACCAATATCCGTGTCAAGGATCCTGGCAACACATCATACTACCATGATGAATACCGGTGGGAGATGTAGATGCAAAGGAAGATAACACTTTCTCAGATTTCACCTTAACGAGGCCAAGGGGACGAAATCTGGATGATCGACCGAGAGACATTTAGCACTCCGCTTCTAATGTTCTCCTTGATGTGCTAGTGTAACCTATTCATAGAAATGGTCTGGTATCTAGAACATCAAGTAAAAGGTCGGACTTCGGGAGCACAAAAATCCATAAGGAACAACTAGAGAGTAAATCCTACGAAGTCCCTATGGGGAGGTGGCCAACTTCCTCAATCAAGATATTATAATAACAGGTCTTCCGGCTGGGTGTGTTGGCCACGACATCCACTTTACCGGTTATCGCGAGACCAATATTATAGTTCTTGGAAAATGTTCCAACCATCATATCTGCCTGAGATTCAGATCTGGTTGGTGTCAGGATATTCCAGACTCATCGAGTCTAGGAAGAAAAGCGAAAGTTTGCAACACAAATCGACGAGATGACGTTGCGAGATTCTCGGGGAATGAACTACGATAGTAAGCTCCAAAACATGAGCTAGTTCTGCTACACACGTGTGAACACGATGTCCTAGACAAGCATGACCACGTGGTAGTCTTACAATAAAACACTACCGAGTTCAGGTTGGGAACCATCAACGAGGGTATCAAAGTCCTTACATAAGTCCGGATTAGCTCTTATGAAGGAACTCCTTCTCCTTGAACAAATCAATCAGTGGCTTGGTGTGCTAGGGATACATATAGATTGAAGGTTGCAAGTCTTCAAACCACAGAATTCTTCGCACGTGTGCATGACTGACTTGCGATGATTCCAGAGGAAGCAACATTGACTTTCTCGAGTCCACGGCGGCAACTTGCATCAAATGCACATGAACTAGAGGAAGTCACTTCTTACATCCGAACATATGCTTCATGAGCTAGCATGAACAAATGCTTTCAAAAGTTTCCAACACTAGCTTAATGTTCAACAAAATTATGGAGAAGACAAGGATGTTGTCAATGGGCACAACAACAATTCATCTGGGTTTCCTTTTAAAAGGAATTCCATAGTTAAGTGAACAAGTGATAGCATTGGTCAGACCAAAGATGTAATGGTGTATGCTCGAGGGATCAACCACGAATAAGACAACATTACGAACATCGTTGGTACTGATTTGATTTGACGATAGCCCACACTCAAATCAAAGGATTGATAAGACAATAGGTCCAGCAACTGATCACAGGGACCAATCGATGAAGATATCATCTTTCTTCAACACACACTACACAAGAATATTCCTTTGGAACAAACTAAGTTAGGCAAGCTTTTATCTTCCAATTCTCCAAGTTGTTGTCTAGCTTAACCAACTAGCTCAGGGATATCCAACACAGATTCTTGGAGAAAGGGTGGTTTACAGGATAAACCGACTTGATCACGAGCTCAACATAACAGTCAAGTGACAACCTGGTGATACTTTCGAGAAGATATCCGGAAAATCACGAACCACCGATATGTTACTAAGATCGAGGACAATCCTGCTTTTCAGGGCAAGGCGATATGATCAATAGGGCAAGGATTTGAAATAATCCTAACTCATCGATCGAGGAGTGAACCAGGAGAATGGACTAGGTAGCACGATCAATCCTAGAATGATGATTCACTAACCAACATGCTAAGAATGAAATTATTGTCCTTTAACTACCAAACAACGGAGTTGCTAGCAGTATTGATTTCACACACCACGATTCACTTGTCGGCATTCCGATTACGATAACACAAGAACCGAGGAATGAACAATGATGGCGAGAAGTATCACTGTGTCAAGAGTTCATAGGATGGTGTGCAATTCCCATGACATTCTTGATATAAAGATGGAAATACTCCAAGGTAGAACAGAGCAAAAGCTGGATTGGCATTTTGATCTGCGGAGTACAATTGTTTTGACCCAATCCTAGATATGGATGAGGTACTGGAGTTTGTTTCTCCTAGTCATTCCGGAATAGAATGGCTTGACGGTCCGCAAGAGTAATAGGTATCGATGAACGATTGCACGCATACTCTTGACTATCAATTGATAAACGACGGTCAGAAGACAACTAAAGAGGGACAACTCAAAGGAACATACGATTTTCTGAGTTGTGGATGCATGGTTTAGCATGTTGAACCAAGTTCAACATGTTTCTTCCGGATAACCCATGCAGAAAGGTAGAACTGGCAGAGCCACAATATATAATGGAGAACTCATCAAAAATAATCATGTTGTGATATTTCAGTTCAACGAGGAACTTCTGCCATAAGTAGTTCATGGTATTTGGAAGAAGAAGATACCACGGACTTCAAGGACTATCGCAAAGGTTACTAATATCCTAAAGGCACTAGCAATTACTATCAACATGAAGTAGGTAGAGTGAATCTCGGGTTCAGAACCCAGGAGTAGAATACCTACTACTAAGTAGCATCACGAGATGCTTTCGAGAATGATGGCCAGAATCTTCACACTGAGAACACAAAACGTTGCTAGATTTCTAGGTGACTCCCTAAAACACCTAGGGTCATAATAATTATTCCAACATATATGTCGAGGCAATAAAGTACCTCGACTCACTAATTTGTGTGATTAACCTGGCCTAAAAGACATTGAAACCAGAGGAAAAGGATTTTGCAAATGCGTCAGACTCTTTGGAAACCTGGGATGACTCGGACAGCATAACGGCTGTAAATGCTCATAAAAGATTTGAGACATTCACAAAAATGGTGGCATAACCACTCAGAAGCACAATATCAAGGTTTGGAGATCAACAGTTAATATACAGAAGTAGTAGGAACTGAACTCAAGCTTAAATCCAACAATCTTATAAGTCTACGGATTAGTAACACGTGATCCTAATAGAAAGAAGAGATAGCCTAGTTCTTAATCCCCGTAGGAAAGATAAGATGACTCAGATCAGAAGGGCATAAAGTATAAGGAGTAAAAAGAGCCTTACGTTCCATCCCACAATCAATTCCCTTATATAACTAAAGAATTTCTAGACTCAACTTCGACCAGTTTGTCTTGGTAATCCTACAGGCAGTCAAGCTCTGATACCAATGCTGTCAGGACCCCGACTCGATGCCACATCGATCTAGCATGTAACACATCATATCACTTTGCGGCCTCACGCACGGTATTCCCACGTGTGCCACCTTACCTGGCCCGGGACCGTTTGCGCCTTTTGGCTCACGTATATGATAGTGTCGCTAGCATCCATATGACAAAGAACCCGGGCTGACATGGCTAGTCGTAAACCCAAAGTGGCACTAACTTACAGGGACAGGCATCCATGACCCAGCATCGAACGTGTCGGTTATCAGCGAGTGAATCCGGGCTGTAGCACTGGGCTAGCAGGACTCCGGTGAACCGGGCTGTAGCGGGCTAACAGGACTCCGGTATTCATCGCGTGACATTTCCCCGAAGAGACAGACACAGGAACGAAGAAGGACACATGCCGGCCAGCCTAAGTGTTCCGGAGCAGTAGCAAGCTACCATGGCTCAGTGGGAACACTAGGAGACATTTCCCGGTAAGAGAGGCTACTAAAGATAAACAACTAGATAGTCAGATCCCACACATAGCAAGCATTTCAATAACATACACACAATATGCTCGATATGTGCAAACACAACATGGCATCACAACATGACTCTACGACTCAAGTATTTATTCAATAGGCTCTGAGGAGCGAGATATTACAAACATGGGTCTCATGACCCAACAATCAGAGCATACAAGTCAAAACACAAGCAGAAGCTATCATGTCTGAGTACAGACATCTATAAATGAAAAGGGCTGAGAAGCCTGACTATCTACCAGATCCTGCCGAGGGCACAAGATCGTAGCTGAGGTAACAAGCTAAACGTCGAAGTCCACGTGGAACTACTAGTGAGACCGAAGTCTCTCTGCAAAAACATAAAATAGGCAAACGTGAGTACAAATGTACCCAGCAAGACTTACATCAGAACTAACTACATATGCATCATTATCAACAAGGGGGTGGTGGGGTTTAACTGCAGCAAGCCAGCTTTGACTCGGTGGCTATCCTGAACTACGACTGCAAGTAACTCTTTTGAGGTGGCGCACACGAGTCCACATATTCACCATATCAATACACCACTATGGATCCGCTCCCGTCTCCCTACGAGAACGCCATCCATAGCACTCACGCTTATCTTGCGTATTTTAGAGTATCCACTTTCACTTGTCTATGAACTGATATAAGCAACCCAGAAGTCCTTTACCGCGGACACGGCTATTCGAATAGATGATGTTAACCCTGCAGGGGTGTACTTCTTCATACATGTTTCCACCACTTAGCGTCTGCACACGACATGTGCTCGGCAGACTTCAAGCGAAAGCCGACGTGGGTGTAGACCACGACCTACCTAAACACTCAAGTCTCTAGTCCAGGTTTATCGCCTATTCGGGTTCCATCCATGAGGAGATCCGGCCGGAGTTTCGCTCACAGCACCAAACGATGTGAACAGGGTTCCGTGACACCAAACAGGTGCCCGGTATACCCGGCCACGTGCCTACCGCATCACAGCCCACCCCTCCGGTCAGCACTGTGCACGGCGTCCTGCATACTACAAACACCAAAAACTACTTGCAACTCCTGGACAGAGGACTTGGGTGAATAAGAAGTCGAGCGGGGTCATATTTCAGGGCCCAATGCATGGTAGTAGCTGAATCATGGATCACAAACACAGAACTCAGTTCCTGAGGACGGCTTCAATGAGACAACCCACCATGTACTCCTACATGGCCTCTCACCGCTACCTTTACCAAATCGTGTTCACACACTTAGCTCACACACAGTAGGACATGTTCACACGCCTCTGATTCATCCCCGATGAATCAGACCTGACTCAACTCTAAGCAGTAGCAGGCATGACAAACAAACATGAATGAGTAGGCACAACAGGGCTCAAACAACTCCTACTCATGCTAGTGGGTTTCATCTATTTACTGTGGCAATGACAGGTCATGCAAAGGATAAAGGGGTTCAGCTACCGCAGCAAGTAACAGTTGAATCGTTGTTGTCCTAATGCATTAAAAGAGAGCAGGAGCGAGAGAGTAGGATCGTATCGGGATGAACAAGGGGGTTTTGCTTGCCTGGCACTTCTGAAGATAACATTGAGTCTTCATCAGTGTCAACGATCACATCATCGGTATCACGTCTATCGAGAGGGGACAAATACCGGCAACACAGAAGGGAACACAATCAATGCAATGCACAATATGATGCATGATCATGACATGTCAAAATGAATGTGTTTTGGGCTAATGCAACTAGCAACAGATTAAATGAAGTTGGTTTGAATACAAGATTCAAATTCAAACTCCATATGTGATTATTCAAATGCCATTTAATTGATTTGTTCTAAACAGCAGCTATAAGTTGTTCTAACATGCATGCAAATGGTACAGATGGATTCCTTGAATTTTTCTGATAATTTTTCATATATAAATTATTTAATTTGGAGCTACGGTTGAATTTCTATGATTTTTAGAAGTTTTTACAATTTTCTGAAATTTCCTGAATAATATAAATCCAGAAATGAATTATGGCGTCAGCACCACGTCACGGTGACGTCAGCAAGGTCAACTGGGCTGGCTCGGGTCAAACCTGACGTGTGGGGGCCACACGTCAGTGACACAGGACCTAATCCCGGTCAAACCCAGCGCTGACTGGGGTTTGACCAGGGGTGGGGCCCACAGTCAGTGGCCTAGGGGGTTGGTTAGTGCGTCATTAGTGGCTAATGACAGCGCCACGTCACTGGCCACCGGAGTTCGGCCGGCGGCGACCCGAAATGCGGCGGATGTTCACCGGGGTTGCGCTACGGGCGGCGGCTGGACGCGCGAAGGCCACCAGAAGGTAGCCCGTACACGGCCGCACCTAGCTGGCTGCACGAGGGGCCGCGGGGTGGCCGGAGACGACGGCGGCGAGCACTTCCGCGGTGGCCGGAGTTCGGGCGCGAACGGTGGCGAAGCTACGGCGCACTAGAGGAGTAAACGAGGAGGGCTACGTGCTCCTGGGGGTTCACCGAGCACGGTGACGTGCTCAGGCGCGGGCTGCGGTGGCCCTGGCCACGGCGGCGCCATGGCCGGCGGCGATGGGGTTTCGGTCTTGGTGGATAACCTAGCTACGGCGCGCGAACGACGAAACAGAGAGGGGGAAACGGACGGAGCCACGTAGACCCTGTAGAGGTGGACGGCGAGCTTGAGGGAGGCCGGACGGGGACGAATTTGATGGCGGCGATCCGCGGTGGCCGAGGAGGGGAACGGCGAAGCTGGCCCCATCCAGGGCTTCCGGCGCCTTCCGTCTTGGTGAGGAGGAAGAGGGAGGACCGGCGGAGCTTTGGGAGGCGTCGGGGAGGCGAGGCGGTGGTTGTGGCCGCGGCGAACGGCGTCGGTGGCGACGGGTCCGTTCGGGCGAGTGAGGGAGAGAGGAAGCAGAGGAGGGGGGGAGAGTTCGGGAGAGTGAGGGAGTTCCAGGGGGTGGCGTGGCACGCATGGAGGCGTCCGGGGTGTCGAGGTGGAGCGGCAAGCAGGAGGTGGCCGGGGCGTGCGCCGGCGTGCGTCGGCCACGCGCCTGTGCCTACTGGCGCGAGGAGGAAGGCGACAGGGGGGGGGGGGAAGTGGAGATGGGCTGGGCCGTGCTGCTGGGCCAGGTGGGCTACCAGGTGAGCGCCAGGTAGTCCTTCTCTCTCTTTCTATTTCTGTTTTTATTTATCTATTTTGTTCTGTGTTGTTTTAGTTTAGTAAAATACTAAACCATTTTATAAAATCCTGAAAATAGTTATGTGGCTAGAGTTAAAATATACCAAACCACATAAAATGTTCCAGTAATTATTGGACATATATTATTTATATATCAAATATATATCCAATGCAAATAGCTATTTATTTAATTCAAAGGCCCAAAATAATTAACTCTGAGATACCAAAAATATTGTTTTGAGTTTTACCTCTTTGCAATATTTTCAGAGACTAAGAGGAACATTTTCTTGGACTTCTTTGAGGAGATTTTAATGTTGATCATTTTTAGAAGGTTTCTGAGGCTTTGAAAATTCCTCAATTCAAATTTCATTTGAATTAAAACATGATGCTCACATGAGGTCTAGCCTAGTGCATAACAGGACCAGGGATGTGACATGGACAGCCTAGATGAAGCTACCGGGCCAAATTCGGATAGGGCATAATGGGACCTGGGTTAGCGGGCTGTAAATGGGCTATATGCGAACAGGCCGTTAACAGGCTTTCTGTGGGCCGGCCCACCACCTTTTGACCAAGTCAAACGGGCCGGCCTTTTCATAGGAATGGGCCTCTGTTGGGCCATGCCACGTGTCAGTGTATCATAGGCGCCTTCGGTCCAATGAGCGGATGACATCTGTCCCAACGGTGAGCCGACACGTGTTTCCTCCAGCCAATGATGATTTTACACGTGGAAAATCCCCATTGGTCGGGGCTGTTAACGGTTTATCAGATCCAAAATCTGACCCGATAGCTTAACGGCGTTCCATTAGGATGGACGCCACGTGTCGGTCACCCTTGACGAAAGCACTTCTGTGACGCGCAATTTATCGTCATGGAAGTGGACACTTCCGTGATGATAATTTTGGTAATGTCATGGAACACTTCTACGACAGCACAGGTATGACTATCTTGATTCTGTCATAAATTTGTGATGGATGTACATGCATGACAAAAAACGTGACCTACTGTGACAAACACGTATCATCACGGAAGTGTATTTTTTTTGTAGTGTACATGATTACCGAGTACGTCCTCACCTTCGACCTAGTTCAGATTTCCACCTGGCTAAGCTAGCACTTGGTGTAGCGCTGTTTACACCAATTCTTCCACACATTTATTCGTCCTCATGCACATCTTCACAGTATGCTAGATCGTAGACCCAGATATCCCTGCGAGATTTGTGTGCTTAAGTAGGTATGCATATTGTGTGACTAGCAGTAATATGTGACATTGATTGTGTGTTAATTGATTGATGTTGTGGGCTTTTGTTTAGTTGAGTTTTCTTTTGCTTCTTTCTTTTTGGGCCCGGTGTTACATTATTTTTTCCCAATAAAGAATTGCTCATCCACCGACACCGGACTCGAAGAAGCCATAAGGATTTGCAATATTTGGAAGAAGCTCAGCTAGACATTATTGTCTACCCAGTCAACTGCATTATAGCATTAATATCTGTTCAGAATACTAATGGTGTGTTGGATTGATTTTCAGCATCGAGTTCCCGGCAGTGCAAAGTCCTCACAGCGGTTATGATCCAGCCAGCAGAAAGAAAAGTCACGTACAAGACCAACGATATATTTCTAGACAGAGGTATGGATCATATACAAAGTTTTGGCTCAATAATGCATGATGCTTGAAATATGTTATCATCCTAAATAAATTCAGAATTTGAGACGCTCAAGGAAGATAGTTGAACCATTTTTCTCATGCAAATAAATAGCCTCAGAATATTATGGGCATGTGTATGGATTTCAGTCTGCATATAAGTATGAAGTTTTGGATATAAGAAACCCAGTATTCTTCCACACGCTATCGAAAGAAATTTATTATGAAAGGCTATCAATTTTTCCTCAGCATGATATGTGAACAATTTCCGGCCCATGATACCTGGTCTCTCACAGCAAGATACCTCAGTAAAGGCTTCTGACAGACGGAAAGGAAATTTTCTAAGCAAGCAAACCTGAGGAGAAGCTTCTCATGTACGGAACTCAGGCTTCTCTAGCACAGTACTCAGGACAAGCTTCGTGTGTAAGCTATAGAGCCTTCTTCTGCACGATACCCAAATAAAAGGTTTGAGCAAAAGTTAACAAGTCATCCTCAGCAAGCTACCCGGATGGCTTCTCTCGTAAGCCAGTCAGTCTGCGTGAGTATCATACTATTGCACCATCCTCAGAGGTTTTATGAAGAGTTTTCAATATATGGCAGTACCGCTCAAGAACTAGACTTGCAATAATTTTGTGAGAGTGATCCAACAGATATATCTAAGAAAAGTAAGGATTCAACAACCTCCCCAGTCAGGCAAAGGAAAATAAGCAGAGATACATCTCATGTGATGCAAGGAGCGATAATATTTGGAGATGACATCACAAAATCAACAGTCTTGACAATGGTCACCAAAGGCATTATTCCCGCACCAAACAAGGTGATATTGTAAAACCTTTTCGCCTTCTTGTATGATTGGCATCACCAATGTGCTCCGTACAGCTACAAACCCCGGAAATATGTCATATGTGTGCGGACACCAGTCAGAAAAACTAGCACAAGGACTAATGTCAAAATATTAATCACATCCATGGTCATACGAAGAATCAAGGACATGTGTGGCCAACTTATTTCAGTAAGGTATCCTAACAAAGAAAATCATGACCGTAAAAAGGATGAGACTGACATCAAAGCATGATGATTTTTGCACGACCACGAGGGTCCGGATACCCAAATCCGTTGGAGGCCATAATCCCATATGGATCCACAAAGTCATACTCTCACTCTATATACAAGGAATTTTTATATCCCGCTGCCCCGCTTGACATGGTTAGCATGGAATATTCAAGTCTGTTCTGTCAAAACCAAGGTTTCTTTCAAGTTCCACAGTTTGACTTCAGCGGCAGCAAGAAAGCATCTCACAGCCTATTACCACAGATGGGTATATTGACCACATGAGGATAGTCAAAAGTCAAATAATCATCTCAGACCCGGTATACTCACCGACGAAATCAAGTACCTGGTCAGTCTGTCAGGAAAAGCATTTGTCGTCAGCCCCCTGTCAGGCCAGTCTCAAGATGTAAATTAATTGAGGTTTGACACAGCTATAACTCCATACACCATTATATTGCTCACAACAGAAGGCAGTCAAATCTTTGGTACATGCCTCCTGCTCGAGCCAAAGGAAAAAAATCAAGATATACCAGTGCCACCTATGGGCAGTCAGATCCCGTCAGAAGACGGCCATGATAATTCTCAGCATTTTTTGAGACCAGACGGCCTGCATTTATTTAAAGCAACCCCATGGCAGAAGTAAAAAGTTTTTCATGACCAAAAAAAATTATGCTCAGATCTAGTAGACATCACCGCAGATATGAGAAAATTCACGGCGGTAAAAGGATTTGGTATGTGAGCAAAAACCCGTCAGAATTTGGGAAAGGTGAAGCAAACCACCCCAGAGCATGGTAAGTTGATCATCTGAAATTCTTGTGGGAACAATAAATAAAGGAGAAAGGATGCCCGAGTTGGAAACGGTGTCCTCAAGTCATACTTGTTCCCTGAGCAACCAAATCTCTAGGACGACATTTCTTTATGGGGGGAGGTTTATAACAGCCTGGATTTTGGCCCTTTCCTTTTTCTTTTGATTTATTTGGTTTTTGCTCTGTTTTTTTGGAGTGGTTCTGTGGCCTTGTCACCTGGGAAATCATCCTCATTCCTCCTCCCAAGTGGCTCATCATTATCAAAACCTTTCCAAGATCTTGTCACTTCACTTCTTGACCAAACCCTAAAACCTTTTCCTAGGGAAACCTTTTTCTATTAAAGGAATAACCCTATCTGCCTTAGGTTGTGAAGCAACCTATATTTCTGTCCATCCAAAAATCCCCAAATAATTCTCATAACTCCTTTGGGTCATATATATCTCAAATATGCCCAAATATTGCCTTGGATAGTTTAAATATAATTCCCCAATAATTATTTTTCTATTCTGCCCTGAATGGCAGTTTGTGAAGGAATTGTCATTTATATTTCTCCTAGTGTCGTGGTTCTAAGTCTGACAGTAGAATAGGGGGTAGGTATGGAGAGGCAAGATCCTAGCTATGGAGCAGTTGTACACACAAGTGTTTTACGAGTTCAGGCCCTTCTCGGAGGAAGTAACAGCCCTACGTCTCGGAGACCGGAGGCGGTCGACTGGATTATGTGTGAGAGAGTTATAGGGGTGCGAACCCTTCTACCAGTGGAGGGGGGTGGCTTATATAGAGGACGCCAGGACCCCAGCCAGCCCACGTAGCGGAGGGTTAAAGTACATTAAGGTCTGGAGTTACTGCTAACACATTACATAAAGTGTCATCATGACCATTAAGACTACTTAATTACATATCGTTTAGATACAGAGTAGATCTTGAACTCCTGGTGGTCGAGTGAGTCCTCATGGTCGAGTGTCTTCAGGTTCGTCGAGTGTCTTCTAGTCCGTCGAGTGGAGTTCCTCTTGGTCGACTGGAAGACGGCTTCTTCTAAAAGATGTCCTTGGGGAGGGTACCTTGGACAGGTTCATGACCCTACCCTAGTTACATGACTTCATTAGTAGCCCCTGAATGGATCGAGGTTTGAGTGAGGAGGGAGTTGGCAATCTTTTCGACCTGCATTCTGGTGCTGTAAAGGTGTTTTGCTCTGGATCAATGACTTTCAAGTGAGGGTTTGAACTTTCGTTCAGTCGCCTTGATCCATTCTTTATATCTGTCGAGTGAACTTTATGAACATGGAGATTTCCGAGCGACGGATCGCAGGAGATCTTCCGTCTGACAAGTTGCCCTGTGGTTAGCGGATTTAGTGGGATCCAAAATTTTGGGAAGCGCACGACGCAGAGAAAACCGCGGTACTCGGATGGGATAAGGCAGGGACGCCTCGATTCCCGCGCCGCCTTTTTCGCCACGTATCGCCTGCGTGACTGTTTTGGGATTTGACACGATCGCCTGGGCCTACCTGTCGGCCACTCAGAAGTGACTCCATATATGGAAACTGGTGGAGGTTTTTTGAATAGTGCCTCCTCATTTTCTCCTCCCTCGCCTCCAGATTCATCCGCTGCGCCCACCAACTGCCCAACGCCGCTGCTCCATTCCAGCCTTGTCGGCGACAATGGTGAAAGAGAAGACGGCGGCTTTGGAGCGGGCGAAGAAGGCGATGGCGACAGCGAAGGCGAAGGGGAGAGCGACCAGTCGAGGGGGATCCTCGTCGCGGTCCCGCTTGCCGCAAGGTTGGATCCAGGGTGATTGGATCCGCTCGACCATCACCCAAAAGGATCTCGACGACCTGGCCAACGAAGGCCTGATTGCGCATGAGACAGCGAGGCTCCTGGGGATGGAGTGGCAGCCACAGCCTCAGGAGGGTGAGTGTGTCCTTTTGGCGACTCATGTAGGACGAGGGTTCTCTCTGCCACCACATCTTTCCTTTCGAGGGTTTCTGAATTTCTTTGGGGCTCAGCTTCACCACTTTAACCCCAATTCCATTGCCTACCTCACCTCTTTCGTATCTTTGTGTGAAAACTTCTTGGGTTGTCAGCCGCACTGGGGCCTCTTCAAACACATATTCACTTGTTGTTCTCAGACGGTGAAAAAGGCCAGCCCCAATGACGAGAGAACTCAGGTAATCTAGATGTGTGGGGGTCTCGGGGTCCAGATGAGGAGTAAGAGCGCTTTCCTAGCTATGACTCTTCCCGAGTCAGTCAGAGGGTGGCAGTCGACCTGGTTCTACTGCCAAGATCAGCCGATGCCAGGGCAGTCGACTGGGCTCCCTCCCTTTTCTATGAGTCAAGTGAACAAGCCATCCTCTCTGAAAGTAGTTCCGGAGGAGAAGGCTCAGGTTAAAATGTTGATGTAGCGAGTAGTCCAGTTGATTCGTGACTGTGTGACTGGCATGGACCTTCTGGAGGTTTTCCTTCGGCGGCGCATCCAACCAC